>NW_009611186.1:0-10288 GCF_000690535.1 Cariama cristata | reverse complement strand
CATGGCCCTCCTCTGGACTCACTCCAATACGTGCATGTCCTTCTTGTATGGGGGGCCCCAGAGCTGAAGGCAGTACTGCGGGGGGGGTCTCACCAGAGAGGAGCAGAGGGGCAGAATCCTCTCCTTCGACCTGCTGGTCATGCTGCTTTTGATGCAGCCCAGGATACGGTTGGCTTTCTGGGCTGCAAGCACACGTTGCCAGGTCATGTTGAGCTTCTCATCAACCAGCACCCCCAAGTCCTTCTCCTCAGGGCAAACCTTAATCTATTCTCTGCCCAGCCAGTATTTGTGCTTGGGATTGCCCCGACCGAGGTGCAGGACCTTGCACTTAGCCTTGTTGAACTTCGAGAGGTTTGCACAGATTCGCGTCCCAAGCCTGTCCAGGTCCCTCTGGATGGCACCCCTGCCCTCCAGCATATGCTTATCCAGTCTGTTCTCTGAGGTCCCCAGAGACTATCTTCCAAGAAACCTGTTCCAGTGTTTCACTATCCTATTTCTTCGTTGCCGTTCCCACAACAGACAACACAAACAGATTATTATTGTCCTTAGAATAAAGGGTTGCAGTAAGGCTAATCTTTCCTTGAGGGTTGCTTTCTAATCCAATCATTCCCATCACTCTTTGGATTTTCAAATCCAATTACATGATTTTGTTAAGTATGAGGCTCAAAACTGGCTAAAATATTCCACACTAGCTCTTATCTAGACTTAGTGGAACAGGATAAACCCCACATCCTGCAAGCTATACTCATATTTATACAAGAAAGTGAGATCCATGTGGGAAAATATTCATCTAACTGTGCTGACTTATTTAACAGCTCTAAACTCTAGACCCTTTTCTGCAGAGCAACTGTTCCTTTTTTGGAACAGGCAATTGCTTCCTTTTCTGCATTCGTCTGGATAATTATTCTTAATATGCATTCCAAAGTAACATAAAACCACCCGAAATACTCACAATTTGGTACAGAGCTAATGCATAGGAATAAAGGACTACCATAGTGTGCCAAACCAAAGAGTAATGTCATTTACTCAAATTCATTTATTATCGTATTTTCCACAATATGTTGTGACAGTAAAACCCACAATGTAATTCTCAGAAGGCTGGTGATGTAATATAAACAACATTCATAGAATCACAGAATATCTCGAGTTGGAAGGCACCGATAAGGATCATCAAGCCCAACTTCATGCTCCTTGCAGGGCTACCTAAAACTAAACCATATGACTAAGAGCGACCTTCATATGCTCCTTCAACTCTGACCAGCTTGGTGCCATGACCACTTCCCTGGAGTGCCTGTTCCAGTGATCAATCACACTCTCAGTGAACAACCCTTTCGTAATATCCAGTCTGAAATTGCCCTGATGCTGCTCCATTCCATTTCCTTGTGTCCTATCGCTGGCCACCAGAGAGAGGAGATCATCACCTTCCCCTCCGCTGCCCGCCTTGAGGAAGCTGTAGGCTGTGATGAGGTCACCCCTCAGCCTCTCTTCTCCAAGCTGAAGAAGCCAAGAGATCTCAGGCACTCCTCAGAAATCTTGCCCTCAAGGCCTTTCACCATCTTGGTCACCATCCTCTAGACACACTCTAGTACTCTGATGTTGTTCTTCAAATTACTTTATCTTAAACCAAGCCCTGTCAGACATCTCTAAAAGCTGCTATTTACCCATAAGGTCAAGGAAACAAAACACCATTTATAGAACATAACCAAACAGTACATAATATTACTGGTATATAGACATCAAAGGCTATAAACTTCCTTTTCCTTACTTGCATCTAATGCTATTTAGATGATCTGCAAAACCAAGACTACTGTAAGACATGAATGCAACAGCCAATGTACCAGGACCCCCAAAACAACCTCTACACCAACATACATGCATGATCCAAATGCAAAATAGATCTCTTTCCAGCCACAAGAATAAAACTTTCAAGAATACTGAACCAATTTTGGCTAACTGAGGCATATTTACATAAAAAGCCTAACCAAGATGCAAAAATAGTCAGATCTCTTTATCAGCTTCACTTGCGCTCCGCACAACCTTGGGACTTCTGAAATGACAAGGTATAAGCAGGACCAAGCCCTCTGTTTGACACTTCATTCACAGAAGACTATCATGTAAAACCCAGGTTAGTAGGCAAGAAATTTTGCAAATGAGTCTGCTGATTAGTGTTAACAGTCAAAGATACCATCAATAACAGATTAGGTCCGCACACTTTATTTTTTTGCTGTGGCAGGGGAAAGAATTGTCTATACATTTGTAAAACAGAATCCCAAAGACGCTTTCAATATACATGGGTTTGGCTTTTTTTTTTTTTAATTGTCAGCATCTATCTTTTTTTCCCCAGAAGCAACAGATAAAATTTAAAAATCAAAAGATGAATAAGTCAGTATTCAGCATCACCTGATCTCTGCCAATACTGAAAGATGATCAGCCTTAGGTCAGAGTTTGGCACAAGTCACTACTGTTTGCACTGTGAAATAAAGTCAGAGAGGGTGGAAGAGAAGACTCTTGCCCATCCTCTGGGGGCAAACACCCATCTTCAATATCTCAGTCTCTCACTGTTAATTGTAACTGAACTGCAAGACCATTCCCCCACAGTAAAGGGGAAAATCCAGAAGTTTCTTTAAATTCAGACAGCAAAAGGACAAGAAAAATGACCAGCAATTGCATTCTTACTCCCACAGACTTTATCTGTGTAGTTTTTATAGGACTCCCCACTACTCTTACTGGCAACAAATGATTTGGGGGATAAGGTGCTACAGCGCTATGGTAATGAAAGACAGCATAAACAATGAAGATAACTGTCTCAATTTTCTTTTCCCTAAACAGAATCATAAACATCAATCTAGTATGTATCGCCTCACAGGCTCAAATTAAACACATGTAATCAACAGCAAAGGGAATAAATGAAATGAGACTATGATAATGGGAATTAGTACATATTTAGGTAGCTGTATGAAAATAAACTTTGGTATTGTTTAAATCTTCTGTTTTTACAACTGAACTAAATAATATTATCAGTAAATTACAGTTAAAATACTTTGTCATCTGGGAAAACCAAAAGCAGAGTGAGTTCAAAATGTCACTGGCTAAAAATGATGAGTATGTCTGTCCAATTCTCCTACTGCACTGACTCTTGCTTTTTGTTAACATGTAGCAGCCCCAGCAACGGTTTCAGCTGATTTGCCTTACTGTTCTAAAACACAAGTTTTACTTCATTGTAATAATACAATTATATTGTATTCTTGTATAATATTGTGGTATTACAAACATGTTCAGGTGTATCTGAGCATAGAAAAGGACGTGAAGCTGTAAAAATAATGTTTCAACATACCTAACACCTAGCATATTCACAGAAACTAGTTCTTTGTACTCCTCTAGTAACTGAATACAATAAAAAGATGTAAAATTATGTCAATTATAGACATGATTATTAGGTGAATCAGTGGAGAGAAAACACAATGGAAATCAGACTGAAACACAAGACTAATATCTAGACGGGGGTCTGGTTTCCCTAAGGAGAAAAGGAGAAAGCATTCTTAGAGTGAATTAATTCAAAGTCACAGCCTCCTCAAAGCATGGCAACTTGCAGATTTGACATGAACTAGCACTAATCTGAAGCTAGTCTTGTTGATGTGCCTTGCCCACATTACCATTTTACCTCAAGTTAACTTGTTTCTATCAACTTTTTTGGTTTTAAAGGACAGGAACAGTGTAATTTTTCACATTGAGAACATTCCCATTTTTTGAGCAGCATAACAGCACTTCTTGTTTACACTCTCAATTTCCATGCCAAACATCTTCATCTTCACACAACTTTAAAAAACTCAGCCCAATACTTTGTTAACAAAACCCAGCTTTTTTCTTCTATGTTAATACAAAAAAGGCTCCACAAAGCCATTTAGGACTGCTATTACACCAGCTCAACTTGATTGCCTCAGAAGGTTTTTGCAAGGTATGAGTGGACACCATGGAGTTGATGCCCAGTGCCGAACAAATGTGTGCTTGTACCTGAACTAGTTAAAGTCAACATTTTGTCACTGTACAAAGCAAATGTCTGAGTACACATGAAGTAGAACAGCTGACTAAAACAGAGACTGTTTTGCACTGTCACTTTGCAGAGCAGATCCATACTTTAAACATTAACCTACTAACATCTGACCATCTGACAAGTTGGCCTAAGAAGGACCTGGTAAAAACTTGTTAGAGGCAAAGTAAAAATCTTAACATGCAAACTGTCCTTTGATATGTTACCACCATAGAGTGATTAAAAAGCTTTTGTTGACTCACTCTGACATCAAAAACAGCAACTGTGATAACATTACTATCCACTCACATGACAATGTGCTGTGAAAAAAGAATAAAAAGAGGAAAATAAATAAATTAAAAATACTTTACCAAATCCTCTCAACTTCGGCTTAGTAAGACATACTTATAAATTAAAATACAGTACCATGCTTAAAGAGGCCTCAGGGAATTAACATCCAATTCCCACTGAAAACTAATGGAAAACAGGCCCCTAAACACTGCAACTGCTTTGAAAATACCAAGCTAAAATTTTACCTAGATGACAACAAAACAACTAAGTTGCTGACTCTCCCCACACCAAACTCTGTTTTGAACACTGTTGACATGCGGAAACAAACTCTACAACTTGCGAAGAGTTACAAAGCAGGTGTGTTTATTTCGGCACTGGGTGCAAGGGGGATCGCTCCTCCAAACTTGCACAACAAGTAAAATGAAGATAAATAGTATATACCATGAGACATTTGCATATTCATAGTATACTACATAGTCATCGTTATTCACACTTAAGATTGGTTGTAAGTTTCTCGCTTCTAATGTAAATTAGTACACATCCTCAGTAAGCACTAATGAAGCCTCTACATTAACTACGCATGCTGCCCAAGCGGGGTTTTGCCCTCTTTCGAGAAGAAAGCGGGGCTTTTCCCTCGTTGGGGGGGGGGGGCATTTGAGTTGGAGGTCACGATCTCCCACTACCACAATTACCTCTGTCCTGCTCTCAGCTACTTTATTGTTGATGTCTGTGGGTTGTAACGTTTTATCAGCTTGGCTCCCTTCATCTCTACAACTCCCTCTCTTGGAGGTCTCTCTCCACATTCTTGCCTACTGACACTGAGAACAGTGTCCCTTCTTCTATCATTCGTTCTTTTTCTTGATGCTTCCCAACCTTGAGATGCCAGGCTAGAGAATGTGCCTGCTTTTCTGTTAATTTATCTGAGTTATTTAACCCTTTGGTATCACTGTAGTGGATGACATGGAAGCAAAGGTTTGTATCTAGAGGGCTGAACTGCAGTTTACGTCCCCAGCAGTCCCTCAAACAGTTCTACTTCAAAGATTTTCAAATCACATTACCTTGTTCAGCACTGCTGTTTCAAAATACATCCATGATTATCCAAACTTTCAACTGCTATTCCTATGTAACACACAGTTAAGCGTATTAGCCAGACTCTAGTCTTTCTTACACCCCCGCCCAGCAGTTTCAACAGAGGCTAATTTTGATGAGCTCCAGCTTTCTTTTATACAATAGAATTAATGGCTACAGGTCATCTTGACCCAAGAAGTAAGGAGCCAAACATACTCATAGCAATACAACCACTGATAGCTTTTGTCTCCTTTCCCGATGAATCACAGCTATTACTATCATCATGGTAATCTTATGACTGTGAATTAAAGCGAGTCAGTGAAAACAGGGTTTAATTGCACAATTCTTGGGACACTATACAGGAAGGGGGACAAGAATTTGTGGTTTCAAGCAGGAAAGCACTTTTGGCCCACAGCCCATGGTTTGCAGCAGAAAAAGCATAGCTACAAAGCACATCCAAAATTAGGCTTCTATATAAGCGTATTCTGTCTTTCATGACTCGATGGAGTTACTATCTTCCTACGCCCTTGCCAATGACCCATGCTAGTTTCACAATCAAATTATTTCCTCAAATCTCTGCAACTAAACCAAACTTAGAAAAGATGCATCTCAAGAAACAAATTCAGATTCTTGGTGAGCTTGTAAGACTAGCAGGCCGTAAAGGAAAACTGTGGCAGTGCAACCTAGTGGGAAGGGCTCAAGACTCATGTTCTAGCCAGTTCTATCCCTTCCAGGCATCTTTCAGCAAGCCATGCTTTCACTTAGGAGAACTGGTTAGCAGTACTTCCTTTTTCACATAAAAGTACTTTGTAATCTACAGATGGAAAGTGTTTCACTTGCAACAGAACCAGTCTGTTCTCTAGCAAGTCACTGAGACTGGAAAAGGGCACAAAAGGATCATGTGCAACGTGGGATTCTTGCAGTGGAGCTCCTTTTTGAGAATCTACCTTACACTTTCTTTTTCATGAGACAGCGTAAGATGTTTTATCCTTCAACTTAACTGGGAGGAGCTTGGCAACATCCATTTTTCCTCAGGAAACACTGATATG
Organism: Cariama cristata; assembly: GCF_000690535.1. NCBI lineage: Eukaryota > Metazoa > Chordata > Aves > Cariamiformes > Cariamidae > Cariama > Cariama cristata. The sequence goes on along the minus strand of NW_009611186.1, from coordinate 3,853 downwards.
TGAGTTACTGCCAATAGAAGAATCCCTTCTCACCCAACCTTCTAGGTAAGCATCTTTAAACAGTTTGACTCCAGTAAGTTTTAAATTTCAGATGATACAGAATACAACCATGAGTGGACTACAGACATAGTGGCTAACATTCTTTTCAGCCTATCAGCAGTACCGAACAATTAACTCCATCTACAACAAGAAGTCTAAACAGAAGCCTTTTTCTCCATGTCACCATGTATTCCCAGTCCTTAAGATTTTAACCTAACCTTACTCCCAGACAGTGACCCTCTTTACATAGCCAAGGTTAATAGTCACTAGATTGAGATGCTAACTGGGCTTTAAAATAAATATATAGAATATCTTACCATGACACCTCTACCACGGCTGTTCATTCATTAAGGTTTTCTCTGCTATTGGCAATTTTGAACAGTATGCAGGACGATCTTTAAAAACTCTGTGACATTCCTGACCCGTGACTGAGCGTGAGGGATGCTAGCAAAACAAACGCACATGAAATCACAGGAGGAAGGTAGGCCCTATTTGACAGCGATAAAGTTTTAAAAGGATAAAAAACCCAAAATATTAAAATGAACCTGTTACTCTGCAGAAAAGTATCTGCACACAAGACACTTCACAGTATTATCTAAACAGGCATTCTTATTCTACTATATTTGCCAGTCACTTCTCAGAAAACACTTGCCAAGTGCCATGGTTAGGCAACTGACAATTTTGAGTTACATCTAACCAAGCCAACTGTCAGGAAAGTCAATATACCTTCTTCTAAAGGTTTTTATTCTACCAAATAGCCATATATCACTGCTCTAAACCAATTTTTATCAAGTTTCCAAAATGAGAAGAAAAGTAGCTTAAGAAACATGAATAGTCAGAGTATGTTGCAAGGCAGACTCCATAAGGAGTCACACAGATGTGTATCAATGCACTGAGACACCGAACGATGGAAAACTTAATGCTAAACAATTCATGTACTCAAGTACCTTGAGTGCCAACAGAAAGCTAAATCATAATCCTGGAAAAGAAGAAACTTGTCTCCATTATATATTTTCAACACTTTTGGTTGTACCATTCAGTAATCCCTGCACTACAGAAAAACACTGAGATAGAATTGGATTAAGTTAAAAGAACTGAAATTAAACTGCTCTTATGAAGTAAAACATTACCTAGAATAGAATCATAGAACAGTTTGATTGGAAAGGATCTTAAAGATCACCTTGTTCCAACCCCCCTGCCATGGGCAGGACACCTTCCACCAGATCAGGTTGCTCAAAGCCCTCTACCAACCTGGCCTTGAACACTTCCACGGATGGGGCATCCACAGCTTCCCTGGGCAACCTCTTCCAGTGCCTCACCTCCCTCACCGTGAACAATTTCTTCCTTATATCTAATCTACATCTTCCCTCTTCCAGTTTAAAGCCATTGCCCCTTGTCCTATCACTACATGCCCTTGTAAAAAGTCCCTCCCCAGCTTTCTTGTAGGCCCCCTCCAGTTACTAGAAGGCTGCTCTAAGGTCTGCCCAGAGCCTTCTCTTCTCCAGGCTGAACACCCTCAACTCTCTCAGCCTGTCTTCAGAGGAGAGGTGCCCCAGCCCTCTGATCACCTTCATGGCCCTCCTCTGGACTCACTCCAATACGTGCATGTCCTTCTTGTATGGGGGGGCCCCAGAGCTGAAGGCAGTACTGCGGGGGGGGTCTCACCAGAGAGGAGCAGAGGGGCAGAATCCTCTCCTTCGACCTGCTGGTCATGCTGCTTTTGATGCAGCCCAGGATACGGTTGGCTTTCTGGGCTGCAAGCACACGTTGCCAGGTCATGTTGAGCTTCTCATCAACCAGCACCCCCAAGTCCTTCTCCTCAGGGCAAATCTTAATCCATTCTCTGCCCAGCCAGTATTTGTGCTTGGGATTGCCCCGACCGAGGTGCAGGACCTTGCACTTAGCCTTGTTGAACTTCGAGAGGTTCGCAAAGATTCATGTTCCAAGCCTGTCCAGGTCCCTCTGGATGGCATCTGGGCCCTCCAGCGTGTCGACTGCAACACTCAGCTTGGTGTCAGAAGCAAATTTGCTGGTGCACTCAATCCCACTGTCTATGTCCCCAACAAAGATGTTAAAGAGTGCCAGTCCCAATACTGACCGCTGAGGAACGCCACTTGTCACCAGTCTCCACTTGGACATCATGACATTGACTCTGAGTGCAACCATCCAGCCAATTCCTTATCCACTGAGTGGCCCATCTGTCAAACCCATGTCTCTCCAATTTAGAGACAAGGATGTCGTGCAGGACAGTGTCAAATGCTTTGCACAAGTCCAGGTAGATGACATCAGATGCTCCTCCCTTATCCACCAGCGCTGTAACACCCCCGCAGAAGGTCACCAAATTTGTCAGGCATGATCTGCCCTTAGTGAAGCCATGCTGGCTGTCCCCAGTCACCTCCTTATTTTCCACGAGCCTCAGCATAGTTTCCAGAAGGATCTGCTCCATGATCTTGCTGGGCACAGAGGTGAGACTGACTGGCCTATAGTTCCTCGGGTCTTCCTTTTTCCGCTTTTTAAAAATGGGGGTTATGTTTCCTCTTTTCCAGTCAGTGAGAACTTCCCCAGACTGCCATGACTTCTCCAATAGGATGGACAGTGGCTTAGTCATTTCATCTGCCAGTTTCCTCAGGACCTGTGGATGCATCTCATCAGGTCCCATGGACTTTTGCACCTTCAGGTTCCTTAAATATCTCGAACCTGATCTTCTCCTATGTAGGCAGTTCATTCTCCCAGTCCCTGCCTTTGCAAGCATATGCAAGTCAGGAAAGATGCTCGACTACCAGATCACTCAATGTTCCCCTTAACATTTACATCTGTGTGATCTTTATAAGCAGAATATTACCAATTTGGGATTGTGAGAACCAGGTACAAACCTGAAACCCTGGATTTACAGATTTAAAGTTTCAACCATAAACTGTACTCAAGTTGTAATCAGAGAATACAACTTTATGAGATCTCCACTTGACAAAAAGCCAAGTCTCAACACAATGTATACATTTAGACCTATAATTCAGTAGGTTAGGGTTTTTAGTATAATTTAGTGTAGTACAGAAAGCACAATATTTATGTGTTCACTTAGTTTAAAAAACATATTACAAGCTGTTAAATGTGCTATTACTGAAAACTGTATTCCACACTGAAGAGAAATTCCATGAAAATGTTGAAGTTTAATAAAAATGTAAAAAAAACCCTCTAAAGTATCAAATCTGTTTTTTTGTGGAACTAAACTCAATTTCACAAACTTTTCCAGATGGACATTACTCTGAAATTTTCAGATAATCACAGCATTGATAATAATTCTCTGCAGGAACTGCAAGCTTCTGAAATTACTAGTGCAGATTTGCTATATCCACTTTGTTGGCCTAACAGGTAAAAGTATACAGCAAGGCATGTTATTCAGTTTCAGAGTTGTAATGTTCACAGAATGCACAACTTAGCATCTTGCAGTTTGCATACATGTTGGTGGACAGTACTCTGAACCAGCTACAATAAACTCTTGAACACTGCAAATGTCAACATGGGGCATTAAAAGAAGCACACCATGAACTCTCAGCAAGCTTTAACTCTTCTAAAAAACTCCCTGATTGTGTAAACAGTCTAGAAGATGAAATAAAACTGTTTTTCCATGTAACTACTTCCAACACCTCATCACTCAAACAATTCAAGTCCTTCACTAAGACATTAAGACATGAGTCGTCCATAACATGACCGCACTTTCTCTTTGTATAGTGGTTTTACCAAAACCCATTGTTAAGTCAACTCTGCTAAGCAAGGAATTGCAAAGACGGTATTGCCATGAACTCAGAAAATAAAC
>NW_009611185.1:58225-70133 GCF_000690535.1 Cariama cristata | reverse complement strand
GAGCAGAGGGGCAGAATCCCCTCCCTCAACCTGCTGGTCACCCTGCTTTGGATGCAGCCCAGGACATGGTTGGCTTTCTGGGCACACCTTGCTGGGTCATGTTGAGCTTCTCATCAACCAACACCCCCAAGTCCTTCTCCTCAGGGCTGCTCTCCGTCCATTCTCCGCCCAGCCTGTATTTGTGCTTGGGATTGCCCTGACCCATGAGCAGGACCTTGCACTTGGCCTTGTTGAACTTCATGAGGTTTGCACAGGCCCACCTCTCCAGCCTGTCCAGATCCCTCTGGATGGCATCCCTGCCCTCCAGTGTGTCAACTGCACCACACAACTTGGTGTTGTCGGCAAACTTGCTGCGGGTGCACTCCATCCCACTGTCCGTGTTGCCGACAAAGATGTTAAACAGCACCAGTCCCAATACCAGCCCCTGAGGAACACCACTTCTGCTGAGATCTGAAGTCCAACACAAAACCCAAGCATGTTCCTGGAAAGCAATTGGACTTTATTTCTGTTTTCTATGGGGTACTTCACCAGAGTATTATGAAGCTAGAGGGAATTGCCAGAATAGTGAGTGGAATCCAGTGCTGAAACCCATACAGCAGATGTGGAGAAAATGAGGATGTTTTTCTTCAGATAGATAGTGAAAATTTCTGGCACACTCTCTGTCACATAGAGGGGAAATCTGGGGTCTGGTCCTGAATCCCAGGCAGTTTTGGAGTCCCAGGTATTGGAATACCCCTTAGTACACTCTTTGGCAGACTAAATTATCTTCATTAATATACTAACATTTAGCTGTATAAAAGAATGAAAGAAGAAAAAATTATTGGGGCTCTAACATAGAAAAATTGTTATGCAATCAAGTAGCACTGCATATTGTGTGATCCTTCAAACACCTTCCAGAGAAGTGTTAAAGCTGTAAAACCAGAAAAAAATCAGCGTTCAGGTCTCCCTCATGCCTCTTACAATGCTGTGAGAGTTACAGTAAAACATTTGAAGCACTTCATTAAAAAAAAAAGAAGTTATATGATTTACATTCAAAGAATATTTTCATTATACATTCTGTCATGCTGCTTCCTACTCTTCTTCATTTCACTTTAGGCCAAAAACGTTTAATTCTCTCTTGACACAGAAAGGGAGCTAGCCTGTCAACGAATGTGCAAGGCGAATCTCCAGGGAAGGAAATGCAATTATACTGAGTAACATTGTTTTACTTTATTTGTAATAAATATAAAGGCTTATGATGCCAAAGGACTCCAGTACAGTTGCGTAAAGATTGAGCATGAATGATAAAAGAAATAGAAAATCTAGCTGGGATATACACTGAGCCTCTGTTTTCCACAGTTGCTATAGTAATGTTTGGCACCTTTGTTAGTTATTCCAGCAAGCTCTCTCACTCTGCGTCCCTGGGAGATTTGTCAGTTCAGGAAGACTGAGAACAATGAGCCTGCCTCGGATCTGGAGATAGACCTCATTAGTTCTGAGGATTAGACACAATACCTAGCACAGACATGGGTAAGCAGCATACAAGCGTGGAGAGGAATCCCAGGATGCTTTTAATGAGGCCACCCAGCCTGGATATCGGATTGCTCTTCGGCACTCCAAAGACAGCCGGTTGTAAGGCTGGTAGGTGACCCTACTGAAACTGCCATCCTAATAATAGCTCTCCATGTTTAAGCCTAGACTAAACCAACCCAAAGGCTTCTACCACTTTGTTGCACTGATATTTAGAGCACCACAAAAAAATATGACTACCAAAAGATTGCTTTTTGCTACCAAATCAAGTCCTTGGACCATTTTTGCTGTAAGAAGTGCAACTTCCAAAGGACATAAACAGGAGCAGCAGTTGCAGATGTTGGTCTGTTTGTCTTTTCACTGTCAGCTAAATTGTCAGTGTTTCTCTGCTCTTCTGGGAGGGGTGAGAAAGAAGGGGCATGCAGCACGGCCACTATTCTCCATTTTCCTGCCTGGCTTGTGGTGTAGATTTTTTTCTTAATAACCAAGTCTTTAGCTGCTTCAGTGAGAAATAAGGTATTTTGCAAAAGATAAGGCATGTTTCAGTTTCTCTGTTCTGGAGACAAGCATCCTCCCCAACTTGAATCAAACTGCTACAGACTTTGAAATCTGAATACTAACAAAAGGTACACCAGTAACAAAAAAGATCTTTTAGTTCCTGCTGTTGTTTTTCACTTTTTTTAGTCTCATGACCAAGATCTTACAATTTTGGACTCTCTGCCATTGGCCATACTCCCTAAATTTGTATTTTTTAAGGTTCCTTGGCAAGTTGACAGGAAAATCAGTGAAGGAAAAGGGATTTTGAAAGCTCTGCTGTCAGAGTCGGCTGCAGTTCACCCCTTCCCCGAAAAAATTTTTGCCCCCTTTTAATATATTTTTGTGTGTGTACACAGACCTGCCTGCAGTCCTAGTCAACGTCTTGAGAGTGCAATATGTATAATAATTGCATTATAACTCTGAATTAATTAACACTGCACATGAGAAAAGGTGAGAATCTGTGAATTCACAAATGATAATTTGCAAATAGATATTTTTTGTTCTTGAGAAGCATGTGCTCGGTGACTAGGAAAGTTACAAGTTTGGTAAAGCTTTGATTGCATTGGGTTTCTCCATGAAGGGCCTAACCAAAGGTTTAGGGAGCAGCTGAACTGAAACCACAGATTTCAGGTAGGGCTTATCTTCCTTCCCAAATGTGCTTAATGGTAACTCTGTGCGTAGGGAACCGTTTTTAAAAATGTAAGTTAGCAGAGAGCTGATGATTATAAACTTCGTCATGACAACCTCTAAGATTTCAGGAATGCAAAACTGACTTTAACCTGGACCTGTCCGCTTGGATCTCTCTATTTTGGATCTGGTTTATGTTGTACTGTCCTTTTTCTCATACACATTTTCTCATAAGGGGTAGTCAGTCAAGGGATTAATACAAGTAAGAGCTTATGAAGTCTAATTTAAATGATAATTTTTTTTTGTTTCTGCTGCAATGATTTCAGGTGGATATGCTGCATGATATAGTTGTCCGATGACCAAAGGGGTGATAGTATTGGTAAAAGGAAAAAAAGCTTGACCCTTCTGGTGGAGCAGCAGAGACTTTAAAGTCTAGTTACATAGGACACCACAAGGGAAATGATCAATGAATGAAGACTATTGGGAAGGAAACGAAGTAAGAAGAAGCTTTCTTTGCTTGATGAAGATGATAAAGACATTACATGGGAAATCAGATGTACAAAGAGTTATAAAATGAAGGCTATCTGACTAGCTGTGTAAGGGAGGAAAGGGAGTTAGAGAAGTCTTTTCTAAGATAAAGCACTGGGGAGTGGACTATAGTCCTGACTGCTCTAGATCAGCATTTCTTGACCTGGGAGTTGCTAGAAACAGATAGTGAGGTACAAAACACCTCCTGTCATCCTAGGCAGTACTTACAAATTGAGTTGGGAAAGGTTTCTTGGCTGACTGAAAGAAAATAGTGTATCAGAAGAAGTTGATCAAGTCCCAGTGAACGCTTCAAAGTAGCGAAGAAGCTGGGATGTTCTATCTGAACAGCTTTATGTTGTAGGCTATAGGTTTTGGATCCCTCTTGCAAAATGAGTATCCATTTGCTTTGATGAGGACACACTTCTGGAGAAGGGGATGGTAAATCAATTCAGACCAAAGCGTCTTGCTGAAGTGAAATGGGCTCATGGCATTCCAGAAAACTGGGGGAACTACCACCAATTTAGGGGGCCTTGTCAGTTAGTTTGAAAATTTTAGGTTAAAATTCCCTGCCAGGCAATACTTAAGCTTGTAAACTCGTACCGGGCTGGAAGGAGAACTGTGCTTTTGCAAATATTAGATGTCTGACAATTTCCCAAGTATCAAATCAAATGTGATGAGTAGGTATGCAAATTATGGAGTGCTCAGTGCTCCTGTCAGTACCCTTCAATGTGCTTTCTGCTTTATACGTAGTGAGAGCAGTCTCAGAGGGTGAGTAACACAGGGTGAACAAGGGCAGAGATAAACATCCAATATCTAAAACTCAGACACATTTGCAGGATTTTCAGATAATTATAAATATATACATCTTAAAACATTCCCTGCCTGCACCTCGCCCCTCTGCTCCTCATTCTTTTCATGTTTTCACCTGAACAAGTACCGGTGTTTAAAACCGACACTGTTTACAGTCTTGGACTTCTTTTTGTCTTTAATCTGGTTATATTAGAAAGCTTTTCCTTTCAGCATTTGCTTTCGGAAGTCGCACAAATTGAACAGGTGTTGTCTTTTTTCTTTCTTAAAAAAAAAAATTGCCAATTACCTGCACATCTGCTGTCCATACTCCCTATTACGGGAGCCTGCTCTCAACCTGGCAATCAACAGAGTGCGATGTAGCCCAAGGTAGAACACTTGCCTATGAAGAAACCTAATTTACTCTCCAGAAAATGTGCAATAAATGCTAAGACTGTAACTAAGATGCACTTGGAATTCTGCGCAGAAAATATTTTTGTAAATAGTTTACTGATTTCGTTAGTGAAGATTTCCTACTTAACTGCCTGCCTTGTGCTGGTGTCATCTTGCTGATCTGGCTGGAGATAAACTCTTTTTTGAAAATCGGTCAGTTCGTGTGTCTTACTGCAGAGCTGCATTACGCTGCTGCCAGCAGTGGGGAGACAGTGAGAACAAAACGCCCAAATAGGAAGGGGAGAAATCAACATAAACCATTCATAAAACTGCCCTTCACACTCTTTAAACACTGCCTCTGATGTTGGCTGTCTGTATGTAGCAACCAATTTGTAACAGAAGCTATCTATTATAATATTCATAATTTGGTTTTACCCACAAATGGTGTAAAAAAGGCCATATTCTGTGCAGCTCTGTTAACTGTAGCTCCACCTCATAATCTGAAGGGAAGGAAAAAAGATGAGAATTCGGTATGCATTCAAGAAGTGAAAGACCAGCTACAGAAGAGCACTGTGGTCAGAGAGATCTAAAAAGCCATGTCAAGTCTTGACTAAGCAACACCAGCGTGTTCTGTGTTTCAGGAAAAGACCTAACACGGTACAGGTCAAGTCCCTCTGCCTGCACCCGAGCTGAGTGATGAGCGTGAGCTACCTGACCTGAGTGTGGGAGTTCCCTTCTGGTGGAGAAGAAAGTGCAAGACGAAAGGGTAAGGGGAAGGTGAGAAGAAAAATGATGTACATGTGACTGTTGTCCTGACATGGGGCTGGGTACAGCTTAGGGTGCTGCTTAAATCTGCTCAGGTCCGTTGGGTGGTTGGGTGACTGGGCTAAACAGAGCCATCTCGACAGAAATGATTGCAAAAGAGGAGGGAGAGAATTAAGGGAGTGACATCATCTGCCTATATTTGGTGCCCAACTTGTGCCTTCATTTCAGATATCTAGCAGTGCAGTCCTCCTAGAGCAGATGCATAAGATCCCCAAGTTATTGGTGAAGGAGACCTCTTGGAAGTTCTCCAGAGGCTGGCCAGGGACCTACAAATAATACTGGTGATTGCAACCTTAGATTGCCAGCAAGAACTTGCTGTACATTATCGTAAATTTTCAATCTGTTCTAATGCCTGTTTGTTCCCAAGAACAAAAATAAAGCTGAAGTGTGGGGAGGTAGACCTCCATAATCAGACACAGCTACCTAGCATCCGGTCATTCACAACACAGATCTCTAAAACCAGTGACCTTTTACAAACTATCTTCCAAAATGTGATTTCTGCTTGTTGCACAGCCTACTTGAAAAAGAAGCCCAGTTTGGCTGCTGGATGCTTCATATGCTTTGAAATCAGGTAGCTCTGAAGTTTGGTAACACCTGTTTGGAAGCTGGACTGTATACGGCTTGGAGAGCATTGCAAGAAGCTGCAGGAGAAATGAGGGATGGTCAGTTACGGGAAATTATAGGGAGCTTAAGAACAGCTGGGAGCAATTAAGCTGAGGCTGGAGGAAGATGTAGGAGGCGGGACAGAGCACTATTGTGGATAATCAGGGCTGTCAAGGCTTTAGGTTGAACATATTTAGTTGAAAGTATTTAGTATAGTCTGCTGCATTTGATACAACCGAACTAGATTATTCTTCAATTTGTCTGAACTTTTCAGAAAGCCCATACAATCTGGATGGGTGTGCATTTGTTCAGTAAATCTGAATAAGGTACGGAATGGGTTGTTTGACTGAAAAGAGATTTTGTTCTACTTAGGACTTTCCCTAGAAAGTTGGTGACAGAAAAAGTCTTGTTTTGTTGCCCAAACTAATAGTATTTGAATAGCATGGAAATGTGCAGGAATGATATTATCTCACTCCAGAATTAGAATCTGGTTAAGAAACCAGCAAAACACTTACTGGCAGGAACAAATGTTCTCATATCCAAAAGGACATGAAGAATTATTTTTCATTTTAGTTCAGATGCATTTGAAATAAATTTTTATTATTGCATTTTGTTACATCTTTAATTAGGAGCTTTATAATAGAACTGAACTTAAATTAGGAGAAATGTCATTGTAGATTGAAAGGTATAATCTCTAAGTGGCTTGAAATTGGTTTTCATTAATTTTAATATGAACTGAACATCAATTGCCTCTGTAAGTCTTGCCTGAAGCTTGGTTATCCTTGTCTTACACATTTTCTCCTTGAGTGTATTAAACTTTTTAAAATTTTTCAGGCAATAGTCACCATTTTTCAGTTGTTATTTTCCTATTGTTACTATTACCTGCTTTTTTATTTTGTTTCATGTTGTTTCCCTGCATACCAGAAGTCTTAATTATATCAGCTTTTGAAGGGGAAAAAACCCAAGATCTTAGATTTTATGATAAATATACTACTGCATGGCAGCAGTTTTTTTCCTCACTTAATCTTTCTTCTTTTCTTCTTGATGTGAATGCCAGATCTCTAGATTCTAGATTGTGAGTTGGTCCTCTTGATTCTAGAAAAGGCCTTTTCCACTGTATTAGCAATAAACTGGCAGATTTCAGTTAGAGCATGTTCCATGGCCTGCTTTAGAGCTTTTCTTCTTTTCTCTCCAGACATCTGGGCTATTAGCTTAATGAGAGAGACACTGGACTTACTGTCCTAGTTATCACAGGATTAACCACAGGAGACTTTTTAAAAATTATTTTAGTGATGATATAGTCCAGCCTTTCCTTTAGTGAGCACTCGCGGCCACTGAGAATCCATTTTTTCTCATCCATTTTTCCAATACAAAGCTTTATTTTGGCTAAGTTTATGTACTTCTTAGTATTAAATCCATCATCCACCAGGCCTCAGATGTTTATTTCTCTGCAGTTTTACAGGGGCTATAACGATGGCTCCAAGCTGTGATTTAAGCAGTATGATCCAACCAGACAATGGGATTTTTCTTTTACTTTAGTAAATACATGGGCTCGTTTACTCAATACCACATAAACTACATCCAAACAAAACTTAATTAGATGCACTTCCAGGAAAAAAACTATGAGAAGGGAGGAATGGAGAACAGCTGGTTCTGTCAGCTGTTGCAGTCCTCAGACCTACGAAGGTAAGAGCAGCGTGGCTGGCTTATTTCCACCGAGAGGGTAAATAGGTGAACAAGCACGAGGCTTTCACTCACGTTATCTTATCTAATAATCAGGAGGGAAGAGAAGCTTATTTGGTGGTAAGTCAAGTTCAAGCTCATGTGCTGAGTCTAAATCCCTTGCAATTTCATTGTATCAACAGATTTCTGACCACAGAATTTCTCCTATTTTTAAAAAAATTTCTTAACACAAATATATTTACTAAATAGGTTTTTATTGGGTCTTTTTTGGTTGTTGCTGTTCTTGTAGTCCTAAAATGCATTGTATTCTGGGGTTCCCGAGTCTTGATCCTTCTACTTTACATATTTTTACTACATTTAGATCTTGATGGCTCTGTTTGAAAGAGCTGTTTATGTTGCAAACCTCCCCAAAGCACACACAATGGCAGCTGCTACTTCAGCTTGCTTTTTCCATGCGTACACATTGTTGCTGCCATCCCCTGCATGGAAAGCTGTCATTTGGTTCTTGGTGTGTGGTACCTGATCAGGTTTGCGATGTTGTGGAGCTTGGAATAAGCCAGAGTATCACCGGCTGAGAGCCAGCTGCGTTTTGTCGCAAAGGTAATTTGTGACCTGTGAGATACTCCAACTTTCTGTCCCATCCCAATTTACCATTATCTTGCACGTGAGTATTCTTTATTTGTCACCTAAAGGAAGACATTGTGTGCTGAGCTTGTTTCAGCCAATTCTTCCAGCACAATAGAAAAGAAACGGCTAAACTGTTCTCTCCTTGGGTTTTTTTTTTTTTTTTTTTTTAAATTAATCCAGGGTTAGCATTAAATTCAAGAGAGCAGTAAGTGCTGTTCAGCAATGAGAAAAGAAGTAGTTAAAACTGTGTCAGCTCTGGTGCAGTAGTGTAAATACAGTATTGACATACTGGGCTGGTGTAGAAGATCAGCCTCTGAGGCTGGCACAGCTGCAAAGCAAATGTCTCATATTGACAGCCTGGCTATCACTGAGATTACCCTAAGGATGACATCTGAGTACATCCAGTGCAAACATGCTACAATGGTCCAAAATGGATTTAATTTGCAGCTTGCCCCATTCTTCAGTCAATCCTATTGTCCTTCCATCCCATTTTGGTTGTCACAAGCAGCTCCTCGACTGAAGTTTGAGCCTTTGGTAATGGATTGTTTTCTCCCGTGTGTTTGTACAACTGACTCACCCTACAGCGAGATTTTACGTGACTCTGCAATGTGACAAATATGTTAATATATGCAGAACAGTGCTTCCAGTCCTGGCAGACATTTGCTGTGTCCATAAGGTCTATAAGGACAAACTTCTTGCATGCTATAAAATACTCCAATATGACTATAATGCTACAGCTCACTGAACTTGCTTTGAGGTGACTCTCTGCCTACTGATCAGACTATCAAAACCCAAAGAACTGCTCCTTTTGCCTTTCTGTAGCAGTAATTTAAGAAGCTAAAATGCCATTAAGTTCAATGAGGCATGATTAACACTCAAACATACAGAAGTGAAAAGTCCATAAAAATGTGATCTTGCACTTAGTTATTACGTCTATTTAGGTGGTTTGGAGAAAATGATTGGGGAAGTGGAAACTGGGCTTCTTTCAGCTTTTCTAAATAAATCTCTAGCTGAGATCCCATTTAGCAGCCAAATACTGTATTCACATATAGTGACAGCATCACAGTTGCTGAGATTTTCTATTTATGGCCCTATGCATTTATAATGCCAAGCATAATTCATATCCTTGCATTTTGCATATTTAAGAGAAAATTAAGTTGACAAAGCCTATGAAGAAAACCTCAATCAAATTGTGTTTCTATGTTGGTAGAATAGCTCTTGAGGAGACAGAATGTTCCCAGAAGATGCTAAAACAAACATGCAAACAGAACTCTAAATTAGGACCAAGGCAAGAGTTCAAGTGCTTTATTTTCTTTTTGAGACAGGCAGCTTAACTGTTTGCTTCAAAGATGCAGATCAAATAAATCCAGAAAGTTACATTGCCTTGCTGAATCACTGTCTGTAAGGTTACGCTAAATATGTTGGAATATAAGCTTGAGGTCCCATTCAGGGTAAGATTTTCACTGTATGGATAATAGGCTAACCCCTATATATAAGTAGAAATAAACCCCAAAAGTTTAGACATGGAAGAGAGAAATGTCCATATTAATGGGCACCAAATGGCATAGCTTCAGCTTTATCAATGGTGCTAAGGAAATTTTCATTATTAAAGGGTGCAAGTATGGTTTCAGTTGGTGTTGGCTGAGTTAGCTTTGCAGCAGCAGCTCTTGAAAACGCAGTAACTCTACATTGCATGTCCGTATACATGTATACATGCAAGTATTTTGGAGACAAGAGACTGTAGATTAAGTTCAGCACAGAAGCAGTTTTCATGGGCTGGTTTAGAGGTTAGAGGTATAGTAGCAATTTTAACCCTGTGAGTTTAAATGTATGTCTGAACTGAACAGCACCTGGCAAGCTTCACAAACATACATAGGAGTGAGAGGTTTAAAAAAATATGGCAAAGTGACGCATCAACCTGTGAAGTCTAATACCATCTATAAAAGAGGGTCATGAGACAGCTGCTAGCGTGTTCACACTTGCTGTATATGACCAAAAGCGTAGGTACAACGATTAATCTGGGTCAGTCAGGCTGGCTGGCAGAAAATGGAGCACAGCTGGGCTGTCCACACAGGAACCATTCCTCAAAACCGGGGCTTTGTGCACAGCTTGTTGAGGGGCAGGTACTCCTGCCTTTCTCAATGGATTCTCATGAAAGAATCAGCCCCAGGCTGACCTAGTTATATGTTGATGGTGGGAGGCTGCTGCCTCTGAAATGTATTTGGAATAAGCTACTGGAGGAAATGATTAATCCCATCTGTAAGGAGAACGTGGTGTGACATTCATTGATGTCTCAAAGCTTTCCTTTAGTAGTGTGAGTTTGTGGCACAGCAGAGGACATAACAGGAAGGTTCTGGAGAACATCGCTGTCTGAGGGGAAGGTGGCTATGGTTGGCGTTGGTGCTTCTTCCAGCAAAACAACTGGCGCTCTCAGATCACAGCATGGTCCCTTCGAACAAATCTCTCCACCCTGCCCAGGATGCTTTCAGTTTAGCTGTGGTAACCACAAGCAGAAAGGCTGATGTTCAAATGGAGGGTAATATCTTCAAACCCAAAACCTCACCTGTCAAAACTTCTCACATAGAACTTCCACGTAAAAAACATTTGTGGTAGTCTGGGACAAATGAAAAGCAAACTAAACATTTTCCCCGTATTTTGAAATGAAAATAAATATAACAATTAATTTGATTAATTCTTGGTGACGTTTGGATGAATACTCTTTACCAAAAATAATCCTAGTTCTTGTACTTTCTTTTTAGGAACATATTCAGTAGCCCTCGTTTAAGTTAAGATTTACTAACGAATTTTGAAACTTCTCAAGGGTTAGGTTAGTGGTGCACTGCCACCATCAGTGTTGTGACAAGGTGTTTGGCTTGGTCTGGCTGACCAAAGGAAGTAAAGTAACTCTTCCCTTTCATCTGCTGTTCTGGTAAATCCTAAATCAACAAATTGGGGAGAAGAGCTTTACTGGACATCTAATCTAGCAGATTTTTTTCTGAGTCTCAGTAGCTATTAAGATTATACAAACTCTGGAGTGAAGCAGTCTAAGCTCTGCCCACTTTGTGCTGTCAATTCTGGGTGTGTAAAGTCCTTTGTACTTGAAATGTTTTACTACTTACCTGGCTATTGTCACTTTTCAGAAGAGAGAAAGAAAAAGCAAACGTGTCTGGTAGGAGGAGGAGGAGGAAAAGAAAAGAGCTTCCGTTTCATTGGTCTTGAAGTAGCTGTGGATGCAGTTGTTCAGTAGCAAACCCTGGAAAGCCATCTGGGGACGTGGGTGTAGCCGAGTGTCACTGACTGCTTCTGTTGGGAGTGGGCTCTCTTCTCCTCTCCTCTCCCACGGCAAACTCTGCTGTTGGGAGGGCTTAGTGTATTTTCTCCTTTTAGATGGATTTGAGGGAGAGTTGGTAGGAAGTAGGGATGAGTTTTGTGTTTTTTCTTTTTTTTTTCTTTTTGAAAGAATGACATAACTACATGAAATTATTATTTGGTTTTGTACTTAGGAAATGTCTTTTTCAATCGATCTTTTGGGCTTGGATTGCAGGTCTCTACCCCATTCTTGTTTCTGAAGCATTTTCTTCTATCCTTTCTCCTTTAGCCTAATGATTCCATTATGTGATACTATCATTTTTTCCTTTGTGTAGAGGGAAGGAGTTGAAGTTTTTCCATGCTGTTTCGAGCATCTTCCTTTCTAGTGACTACACTCATGATCCAACGTGGGCCCCTTCCAGACCTTGGGCTTCCTCCTCCGCTCAGCCAAATGCAGCAAGACACAGCTCTCCAGAGCAGA
>NW_009611185.1:0-58194 GCF_000690535.1 Cariama cristata | reverse complement strand
GGAATCTCTCGCTCCACCACACAGAAGTAGGAATGCTGTCTCACTGTGCAAAGGTCTCCTCAATGCCGTAGCAAGTGTGGGTACAGGTTGGTCAGGGCCACAAACTGCTGTCTTTGTGTACTCCTGAGTTACTTCATAGCTGATGAATTGCAGGGTGACTCTTATTTTTGCTTATTTCAGAGGTGTTAAGTGCGTTCAATGCAGTTACTCAGCCATGAAATTCTGTCCCCACCCCTTGACTTGGTTAAAAACTCTCTTTAGAAAAGATTAATACTTTCCCCCCACCCCCCCAACACCTTTTAGGATTCATTCCTCTGAGGAGCAGGGTTAGAAAAAAGAAAGCTCTTGCAACAGGTTGGAATGTGTTAGTAATATAATTTCAAAAGAAAATAAATCATGTTTATGAAGTGTATTGGCTTTGCTGTCGGCATGATTTACAGTTACATATGGACAAATACATCATTGCAAACTCTGCTGGCACTTCTAGAGTATCAGTTAAATGGTTGTGCTGCACAGCAGTGTAAGACTCCAGAGCAATAAACTCCCCCAAATCCTTACAAATTTTATACAGCATTATAACGTCTATCCAACAGTTCTATGTTAAATGGAATTTCACCTTTTGTACTCTTTTTAGCCAGGCAAGGAGAGCTTATACAGTGTAATTTATGCTCCAAGTATGAGGTAAATAAGGAAGGCTTCCAGTGGAGTTCTCTTTGTCCTAGTGCAGCTTGTTGAATGCACCTCAGCAGGTTGTTACGAAGCATGGACTTTTCAGAAAATAAAGTAACATAACTGTGTCTAATTTGGGAAGTTTCATAACTGGATGTAATTGAAAACTTTTGAAATGACTGGTGTCAAGAGGTTAGGAGTAAGGACTAATTACAGTGGTGTCATGAATATTATCTAGGAGAATATAACAGTGTTATCATTGTGTAGAAGATATTAGGACCTTTTCAGTCATTTGAGTTGGGATGCATCTCCTGTTACCATGTTCTGTATCTTTTTTTTTCTTTTTTTTCCTCCTCTTGGACGCATGATTAAAGTTCACATGAAGTCTTTAGTAGGAAGTCTTGAACTCCTTTGCAGTTGCTGCTCCTATAATGTTGTACACTTTTTCTGTACTTAGAATTAATTAATTGCATGTTTGTGACTTCTTCAGAACAACCATGAAATGGTGCTGATACCGAATACACTGCCATTGTGTTTCACGTGGTTTCCCTCAGCCCCTGCGGTATGATGTACACATACATTTTCCCACAAAGATGTGCTGTGAGGATCATAGGATTGCCAACAGACACAGAGGCTGTGCTGGTTGGAAGGGCTCTCCAGACGTCGTCCAGTCCAACACCCTGCTCAGAGCAGGGCGAGGTAGATGAGGTTGCCCAGTTGAGCTCTGAGTGCCTTCAGGGCTGGGCTGGGCTTTGACCACCCTCATGGTAAACAAACAAACACACACAATTCCTGTACGCACTCTGCGTTTCCCTCATTGCAACATATCCACTGCCTCTGATGTTGTATCACCAGCGCTGAAGAGAGGGCAAACATCACATCCCTTGACCTGCTAGTAACAATCTTCCTAATGCAGGCCAAGATGTGCTTGGTCTCCTTCCCTGCAAGGGTGTATCGCTGGCTTATGTTCAGCTTCTTGTTCACCAGGGCCCCCAGGTCTTTTTCTACAAAGCCACAGTCTGGACTCCAACCTGTACTGGTGCATGGGGTTGTTCCGGCCTATTCTGCATTTCCCATTGTTGAATTTCATTAGGTTCCTGCTGGCCCATTTCTCCAGCCCGTATAGGATCTCTGAATGGCAACTCAGCCCTCTGGCACACGAACTACTCCCTACAATTTGGTGTGATCCTCAGCTTGCTGGGAGTACATTCTCTCTTGTTACTTACATCATTAGCAAAATTAAGCAATATCACTTCTAGTAAGTGTCTCGAAATGTGTTTACGTGGTTAAGAGAACTGTATTTCTGTGTTGTTTTTTTTTTTTTTTTCTTATTCCCACTGTGCTTCTAAAGATCTTGGTTTTGTTTATGTTGCTTGCTGAGGTTTTTATGAAGGTGAGACTTCTGTTTCACCACAGAGTAAAGAATTGCAGCTATGTGCCCATTTCCCCCCTCTTCCCAACTGCCCATGACTCTATAAATACGTCAGTTAATTTATTTAGCTGCTATTCTCTACCTTTAAAATGTGGTTAATGTTTCCAAAGCCCTGTGAAGTCCTGTACTGAAAAACTGCCAAATATCATTAAATAAATATATATGCTTCTGGTATTAAAAAATAAAAGCCTAATGTCTGAGATATGAAAAAAGGAAAATCCCAGTTAAAGAATTGTGTTTATGAACGTAACTCCAATTCTAAATGCATCATTGTCAGAAAAACCATCTTCTCTCTTGTGATGGTCCTAACAAAGCATTCTGTCTGCCTTCCCAGATGTAAAATTGATTCATGAGCATTTACTCCTGATGACCTTCAAAAACGAGCCCAAGCCAGCTGGCCAGTACTGACAGGCCTAATGTAGAAGTTCCCTTGACCTTGAGTAGTCCTCATGACATGGCTGCAAGTCTGCACCTTTTGAGGACAGCCTCAAAATGTATTTTTTCCTTCCCAGGCAGAACACACAAGCAGAACTTACGTGTGCTGACAGTTGTCAGTATGAGTTCAGTCTCAAAGAGGAGATGTGCTCCTAGTCAGTATTAGCAGGACCTTACCTCCATGCAAAGCAGGAGCTCCTGGCTCGGAATGGTTTTGTATTTGATTTTGGCATTAAAGATAGTAAATGTTACTTACCACACAGTATTGGTATCTATGATGAACTACTGTCTTGCGTGACAATTGGTAGGGAAATGAGAAAAATATCGTAGTTTTTCTCCTTCACACAATGTCATGTGGTAAACCTTCGGGTAACTGGCCATGTCCTGAGGTTGTAGGAGGTCTTGGGGTGATGGATTTTCTCTGACAGGCTGTCTGTCAAGTAACATGTAGCCACACTGAGCAACTCTATTTCAAGAGAGGTGACTTTCAACCCCAGAAATGTAGAAACGGCAAGTCTGTCACATTGCATACTTGTTGTTTCCAAGGAAGTGGCATGTGTTTGGTGATGATCTCAACGATGAATTTAATGAGAATTAGCTGTAGTTGTCTGGATGTAAATGATGGGCTCTATGAAGAGCTCTTTGTGAGAAGTACCATAGCTGACCTGACTGACACACGAACGACAGAGTCCTGTGGTAGGAGAGAAAACTGTTGCACTGCAGGTGATGTTTAGCCAACTCCAATAGATCTTTCTTTTAACAGCTTGCTTTGGATTTGTAAAGGATAATGGCAAATGACCTGCATTTCTGCTTCTTCGTGCTGAAAGGTGAGTTGCTGGTCATTCCTGAGGGCTGATGTGAAAAGCATGAAAGCCACTTGCTCTGGTTTTCCATTAAACCTGTCAGAGCCACCATGTCTCTTCCGTGACCTGACAGAAGATGTTTTTGAGTTCACTGGAGAATGCACTCCGGAAGGCTTCTTCAGCACAGGCTGGATGTGCAGGACAGCGGGGGGCTGCGGTGTGAGCTCCGTATGCCCAGGTCGAGATGGGTGTGCTCATCTGAGCCGTCTGACGTGGCTGGTACACGCTGTGTGACAGACTACACCTGTAACTTCAGCGGTAGGTAAATGATCACGGGCTCATTTGAACACAGGAGAGGATGGACTATGACCTGGTGGATTAAAAGTAGTCTTGCTTAGCTGTCCTGCTAACTTTCACACTTCTCTGTCTAACTGCAGAGAAGCTGTGCAATCTGTTTGCATCCTGACAAGCCATACTTGCGTGCAGTAAGGCAAGACAGGCTTATTGCTGTCTGACTGAGATCTTCTGGATATGAATGAAGAAGCCATTTCTTTTAAATTGTGTGGGTGCAAAACCAACTCTCCCGACTTTTTCCATGTCACTGAGGACTGAGTTTGTAACTGTAAGTGTGGCCATAAGGTAGGGCAGCCAAAGCCTCTTTAAAATTTTGTCCTGTTTCTGCTTGGCACAGGAGTAAAAAAAAAAAGTAATTGAAGGACTTGCTTTTTGTAGATCCACTGGAACAAAGAAAACTCCCTTCTTTGTTTATGAAGGCTATGGGACAAGTGAGAAATAAATGTGTGCGCACACACTTACCTACCTCTCCAGTTAACACGACAAGGAAATCTGTGTGGTAACACAAAATGTTTCCATCGAGTGAAAATAATCTTAGCTAGCCTGGATTATAATAATAGGCATCCACACAGACTCTACTATATGTGGCCTAAGTGATACAAATACTAAGTATGTTGAAAATGTATCAATGATTTATAGGGAAAAATGCATTTAAAATTGTTATGGCCCTTTATTGCATTAACTTGTCACCCAGGGACTGTTGTGACAATACAATAGACAATAAAATGAAATGTAGGATAGTTATATAGGATAAAGGACTTTGCTTTTTAATATTTATTTCCCTTTTTTTGGCCAAAGATGACTCCTTATAATACCTGACTGATTCATGTCTTTAGATTTAACATCATCTTTGTATGACTAAACTGCTACATCTTTTTAATATATGAAGTTTTGTTGTCAATACTGATGGATGCATTACTGTTATTTTCCCATATTTCGTTTGCTCCCTTTCACTTTTCTGTTACTATGCTTGTCACTCTTAGAACATGGTCTGCATGTTTAATATTTGATATTCAGAGGAATTACACATATGCTTTTGGTTGGGTACTTACAAGGATTATTCTGATAAACAAAGCTGGAGCTAGCTGCAACAGATTTATTTATTTTCTATCTTGTTCTGTTAGTTATTGCTGGGCTTCTTTTTTTTGTTAATACACCCTTCTTGTGTTGCTTACACCATACCCTTGTATTTGGGAAGTTTTCATCCAGCTGTTACTAGTTATATCCACCTTAGTACCCACAAGGGATATTGTTAAGGACACTCTATTTCTATTTTATCCAATCATACAACAAAGTAAAAGTAATCCTTCTTAACCCAGCAATTCCTCCCGGAACAGACCAATTGAGAGTTATTCTTGACTGTTTCCATTCTATGTAATTTTAAAATTCCCGTCAGGCTGCACAGAACGAGAAGCAGAAAGTAGATATGTTTGAAAGGTTTCCCAGTTGCCTGATAAAATGTATGAATCGCCACCTCCAGAGTGCCTACGGGAACAGGGTGCAGAAGGAGCTCTTAGGTCGTTTGATCAGAGGTAGACCATGACAAATTTCTGCCCTTAACAAGGGACCCACCGCCCCTTGGCTTGTTCTTATCCCAGGCTCTGGGTGTCCAGCAGCATCTCTGCAAACCCACTTCTCTACTGCTCCTCACGAGAGAGACGGTTCCCATCAGGGCCAGTGTTTGAAATCTTAATGCTATTGGTAATATCTAGGAATGAGCCAAATTTCTTGCTTCCCATATTTACTGTTCTGAGAAAATAAAATTAATTATTCGGAATATCACAGCCAATATTACTGATTAATAACCCTGACTGTGTACCACCATGCTGAAACGGGTTCTGTCTTGTTTTTGGAGGGGACCTCTCAGCTGAATCTGTTCCGTGACGTCCATAGTGCAGTCGTGAGAGGAGAGGAGCTAACAATGCCCTTGCCCTGTTGTATGAATTTCCTCTGGAAAAGCTGCATCCCAACAAATCCATGTCTGACTCTCGGGGCAGGTTGATATAGTCACATAGTGACTGTTGTCGTCTGCTGCAGCTGGAAACGGATACTCCAGATTTCCCAGCTGAGCAACCTGACTATGTATGATACTCATATGTTTGAACGAATGAATATTTCATTATACTATGTAACATGAAAATTTCTTTAGCAAGAAATGTGACACTTTTCTTGATTCCAGAATGTGCAAATAACCAGTGCTCAGGACAGGACAATTTCTTGAGGAAGTTTAAATTCTTAATCCAAATTGGATAAAGAAGAGAGTTGACGCTAGGCTTTTCATATTCCTGGTGACCATGCTCACTGCTGAGCTCTCACGTCTAGAAGAGTGGTAATGCACAAACGTCCTTCTGTCAAGGCTGTGTATGCTTGAAGTACTTGGTAGAGTGCTTAAGTATCTTGGTAGGGCTTTCATAGCTTTGAATCCCAGAGGAAGATGTTTTCCTTTCCTGCCCTTAATGAATTGGAAGTGAGTGGTGTGACTTAGCCTATAACCTTCCCAACAATATTTAATTTCGGATAATTGAGACACTCCATCACTCAGTCCAATGGCTGCTGTGAATCCCAATCTTTGATCATGCAGCCTCTCTGTGCCTCCTAAAAGGAAGCCTGTTGTGATTCCTTGGGACAGTGAGGTCCTTGCAATTTAGGTGGTGCAACGCAGACTTTGTAAACCTAGATAAGGTGGCTGGAAACAAACATTGGTGTCCGGCGTATGGTATTTCATCCCATCCATTGCAGATGGCAGACTGTTTAGCAGTCTTTACGGTTGCGCTAACTGTCTGTTGGGTATCACGCTGGAAAGGAAAGCATGTGCTGTTCTGCTAGATGGTATATTCTTGCTTTAGGTAGTAAAAAAGAGGTGTAAGACAGGAAGGTGCCTACCAGCTACTTTCCCTTGGTGTGATTTCTGTTTGGTACAGAGTGCAAATCCCAGTTTGCTGAACGCTCCCACTGAAAGGCAGTAAGTGTGAAGAATGGGGATGTGACCTTGCTTCCCTCCCACGATGAAATAACAGCAATTGTTGCTGTACCAGGAATGCAGCAGACTACTTAAGCCTCCGGGCAAAAGGGAAGCAAGGCAGGAATCCTGTTAAGCCTAAATTCCTCTTTAATAGTTCTAGCAGGTCTAAGTTACTCTTGTTTAACTATCAAACTGTAGTTGCAGCTGAATTTCCACCCTTGACCATTGCTTTTCGTCACACAGAGTGACTTTAATGTCAGTAATGAGAACCAATTAGATGCCCATAAAGAGCAGTATCACAGCCTTATGTTCTGACGCTTTTCTCAGTAGTCAACAGCCCCGCGGTTTGCTTTCTGATGGGAAATCTCTGTCTTCCAGAAGCAGTTGGGGTCACGTAGGGGGAGAGAGGCAGCTGGGTTCAGTGCATCTCCCATCGCTGTGCCTGACAGCAGCACATCAACAGGAGGAGCAGACGAGTGTTAATAAATCCAGAAAATAAGTATCGCTGCATTTCTGAGGAAGTGCACTCTAAATGTACAGCGGGCCTAAGTCCATGGGGCACATCCCTGCCTCAGAAGTGAGAGAAACTTGATTGGATTTCTGTAACTGTAAGGGTTTATGAAGTTTTGCAGTCGGCGTCAGGTTTGCATTGGAGTGGCTGGGGGCCAGGAGACCGCCAAGGCATGTTGTCTAGTGGGGGCTAGCGGGAAGGGCTGCTTGGGTGCCGCGGCCAGCCCTCTGCTCCCTCCTTGGCATGGGCAGAGGGCAGAAATCCCTCTTTTGAAAAGCCTTGTGGGCTTTGGAGAGTTGCCAAAATATTAAATGAAAACAAAAGTGACTAATCCTGGCTAATTTGGGTTAGACTTTTCAGAGTTTGTCTCTGACCCCAGTGAGGAAACACTGGAATTAGAGTTGGCTCTGCGGTGCCCTTACCTCTCCCGCATAGCACAGGCTTTCAGTGAAACGGTCCATAATGATTACTTTGCTAGGGAACCCATTCCTTGTTGTCCGCGTAGACCGGATCGTGTTGTCAGAACGAGCACCGTCCTGCATTTGGGACTCTCGGCACTGCTGGCTATGCGGCTCCTTGCCGAAAGCTATTCTGAAGGCAGCGCCGGGAGCTTTACTCAGAGGTTGGCCTCGTCACGTTGGTCAGCAGCAGTCTGCTGTGAGCGTGCTTTAAGTGGATCAATTGTCACAATTATCTAACTTGATTCCTCCAAGATGGGGAGTGATCTCTGTTTTACAGGTGAGGAATTGAAACGTGTACCCAACCTAAAATGCTTACAAGTGGTTGTCACCGAGCGCGTCGTATCTGGACCGCACATTTTCCCTGTGGGAAATGTGTCTGCAATTCCTTAATGCAGAAGAGATGTAATTGGGACCAGTGGATTTTTGTGGGGATGTCAGGAGACATTTCCATGAGAGAAAGTTTTCCTTTTTGTTGGCAATTAGGTTCTGGAGCCAAAACCAAGTGAATCACCTGAACTCCTTAAAGCCTCAGAATTCTTTAGTATAGGGCGAACATTATATTTTTTCCTGTGTTTTGTTTTGTGAAATGTAAGATGGTTTTGACTGAAATCTTCTGGGATGAAAAGGAAAAAGGGGAAGAAGCAAGCAGGAATTGACCTGAGAAAATTTGGCATAGAGCTCGGCTCAAAGCATTTAACTATGACAGTGTTTTATAGGCAAGTGAAAACACCCTTTAAATCAAAGACCTCGGTAACCAATAACAGACATTACCCCCCCGCCCAAAAAAAAAAAAATCAAACAGCATGGGTTTACTTTCCGGTGAGTTAAGAGTTAACGTTACAATAAGGATTTTATAGCAATTAAAAAAGAATCAAGCTAAGAAGGAATAAGATGACTATTGTGAGAAAGCCAGGAAACTCAAGAGTTGAAGGTTAAAGAAATCCAAATGTTTAAAAACATTGGAATGTGACATTAGGGTCACCCAAGTTGTCACTTCTCCAAGGCCGTGTGAGAACAGGCTGGCCCCCAACATGAGCCTGGTGTCCTGAGCTTGGTCCTCTGTCACAGGCTCACAAAGTACATGCTGGGCTACAATTTCTCTTAAAGATTTGTTATCAATTTTGCTATTATTTGAGGTAAGTCCTATTCCTCATATTAGCAGCCTTTTATGGCCATCTGCCTTCATAGCTAGAAATTCCTACTGAGATTGCTGTCCTTCCAATGAAAATGTTTGACTAAGGGCTTGGTTTGCTTTTTTTATAAGTAAAGGGCTTGTTCTCAAGAAATAAGTAGCCCATTTTTTTTTTTCCTTTGGGAAACAAGAACAACAAAAAATGTAATTCAGCAGAACTGGATAAACTGTTTACATTATTTTACACTGTGGGTTTGGGTTTTTTTGTGGTTTTTTGGGGTTTTTTTTGTTTTTTGTTTTTTGTTTTTTTTTTTTTTAAAATCCAGGAAAGCTGTGCTCGACTGGAAGAGATTTTTTTGATTTATCTATTTGATAATTAGTCTAGCAAAAGCTAATCCAAAGTCTAAAGTGAAGACAGAGATGGTCAAATGAGGATCTTCATCCTGGAACACTGTGGATGTGGCTACCTGAGGCTCGTCTTTGCTATAAAAGTACTCCAAGCTGAGCACTAAGCTTCAGATGTGGGCAACTATCTAAGGCTGTTTGGATTTTGTTACCTCCAGCTGGGCCAGTCCTCTATTTAATGAGTCACCCAAGAGATTCCTGAGGCTAGGCCATTGTGCCAGACGAAGGTTTTTTCGCAGAGAACTGCTTTTCTGGTCACAAGTGGAAATTACGGGAATGCACCTGAGGATAATTAGGACGTGAGGTGTTGGATGAGAGCTAACAAGTGGCCTGAGAGAGTGCTGAGAGACTGGAGTGAAACATTTCAACCCCCCAAATTTGATCAATTTTTTCTTGATTTTGCTAGGTAGTTTTCTGCCTGACTCAGTTCCTCAGACCTCTGAGGCCATGCTCCTTTGCTTGCTCTGTAAGTGATCTTGTCTGAGTATTTTGGTGGTCACCTTTGTATCTGTGTCCAGGCTACAGGCAGGAGCTGAGGGTTTCTTTGTTGTTTTAATGTGATTCATTCTGAAAGCCTCACACAGAGTAGGCACGAAAGGGAGTTGTGGCCCCTGTTTGTCAGCGATGTGGTGGTAGTGCAGCATCCCGAGTGCAGCAACTTAGTAATTCAAGTCAGTGCTAAAAAGAAGCTGCAGTAACTCAGGTGAGCACCTACAGTCTTGAATATCTTACTGGAGAGGACAGTAAAAAACAGAGGCACAAGTTGATAAAATCAGATATTGAATTATATCCAAGACGGAGATAAGGTTTATTAGCTTGCATGTAATGCTGTACAATGGTTGTGCTTCTGACATTGAATTAGTTTTCACTGTGCAAATCCAGGTTCTTATGGGCTGGATTTGCTGGCCGTTGCGCACATCTGTGTGGCTGTGCTGTACAGACACTTGT
Organism: Cariama cristata; assembly: GCF_000690535.1. Taxonomy (NCBI): domain Eukaryota; kingdom Metazoa; phylum Chordata; class Aves; order Cariamiformes; family Cariamidae; genus Cariama; species Cariama cristata. The sequence continues at coordinate 48,082 of NW_009611185.1, read as the reverse complement.
GTGGCCTCATCTTCAAGGAGCCCCAGTAAGGACTTGGGTGAAAAATGCAGGACGAAAGTCTACAGAAGTGTTTAAGTGGACACTATTGGACAAATGTTCTCTCTAACAAGCTAAGAAAAGCTTAATGGTTCAGGCCAAAGCTGATATCTCTAGATCTTCCACTGCAGCTGTGTATTGCCAATTGGACAACATCCTTGTGTTAAATCCCTGTGTGCAGCCGTATCTGTCCTCCAAAGGCCTTATCTGTCCTCTTTTCATAGCAAAGTACTTGTAACTGGTACTTCTGAATATGATGAACTGAAACTTCTGTTTGGAAATAGTAGTCTATAAACATGCTAGGTGTTTTGTACCTTAGTTTAAGTTGCCAGGTTTCCTGTAACTCAGCCCATTCAAGTTTTGGCAATTTGAGGGTAAACAAGCATCCATGCACAGACACACATTTTCTCTGAGATATTATTAACAAGAAAGTAGAGGATTTATTGCAGCATTCCTCCTTGATTGGTAAACAAGTTTGTTCTGGCTATAGGCTTGAATCCCATCCAACTTTTTTGTTTACAGAAATGATCTCCCAGCTTCCACTTAGGCAGTCATTTAACATTACTTTCCTTCAGATATTGATATCTGTCATTGTACAAACGTCGCCGTGTTTTTACTTGTCTTCCTAAAATACAATACACTGCTTTGCATCCATTTTATTAAATCAAGTGAGATTCGTTAGAAACTTTGACCAGATGCTGAAATTGCTGGTCAACTCAGTGGGGTACAAACAGGTACCTCCCCTCTCGTGATGGGGCCCGCGAAGTGTTTGAAACCACAGGTCCAGAAAGTCTTGTAAAACCTTACCACTCCCCTCCTAATGCTCCTGTGGTTGCACCGAGCCGCTCTTACCATGAGGAAAGCCTGGGATGATATCCACTGGTGGAGTACAAGAACCAGTTGAACTTGCATGTGCTGAAATACTGCAGAAAAACTACACTGTGATGTGACACCCACTTCACGGGTATGGCCAGACTATGCCCTAGCTCTTCCCCAGCCTAGACTCACAGATTTTCTTTCCAGATAACCAGGAGACAAGGACAGAGAATGGAGGATGTCTAGATTTCACCCTAGATGAGTCTAGGAGCATGTGCCTCCTCCACCTGTGAAATGCAGGGAAATGATCCTGCGTTCCAGCGTTACTGCTGCTCTGTGTTGCCTGCTACAACATTGACTGAAAACATGCCTGGATTTTAAAAGTAGTAGTCTGGAAAAAGGCTGATGTCTTGCTCTCAGTGTATGAATGTGCCTCTGAGTGAAAAAAGTGACATTCAGAAATATGGGTAGAGAAGGGACACTTGGTAACAATACTGCAGGGCTTTTCTTTGTATTTTAAGCATGTTATCTCTGGGAGTTCTCTGGCAATTAGAGTGGTCAAAAACCTGAAACTTTAGCCTTAGGCGCTGAGGGAGGTAACAGGGCACCTACTTCAGTCTTCAGAAGTTAGTCCCAAGTAGCAGCCTCCATCCCAGTCCCCTGGGATAAGGATGAGTGCAGTGGAGATATGAACAGGGCATTAGAGACATCACTATAATTGGTGAGTGATCTCTCCCTGTCCTTATCTCGACCCAGGAGCCTTTTGTCAAATTTTCCCTCCCCTGTCCAGCTGAGGAGGGCAGTGATGGAGCAGCTTTGGTGGGCACCTGGCATCCAGCCAGGGTCAACCCACCACCGGAGTATTACTGTATTTATGTTTAGGCATTGGTAGCTGGTGATAGAGACTACAAAATATCAATCTAATACCTAATATAACTTTTATTCAAACTATTTATAGCAATCACATTTATTTCTTATTGTTACCCTGAAGTGAAAATGCTCAGTTTCAGATTTGACTGCAGTGCATTTACTGCAGGAGAAATAAATAATTCAGTTGGTATTTCTAAAAATATAATCAGTTGATGAGTCAGAGGAGAATTTCGTTTTCCTAAATGTTAAGGCTGGAAGATTAGGATTATGATGATCGGTTGTGTCTGCCCTGTGACTCTGTCATGTCTTAGGACTCTGCCTGGTAATTTTTGTGTCAGTTTGTAATTAGCTGGAAGATTGTTCAGACAAGACGGAACAAAGGGCCTAAATGACATTCTTGCAATTTGCTGAATGTTGTTTCACACAACATAAACAAAAGGTACACCCCGCCGACAAGCCTGCGTCTGGTGATTCATCACTTTAATTTAAAAATGTAAGACAATTAACATTTACTAATGGGGTAATTTCTGATATCTCAGTGTACATTTTTAGAACATCGTACATAACTGTAAACCGCTATATATATGTGTGTGTATATATATATCTAAGGCAATGAAACATATTTCTATTTATGGGAATCCAAGTCTTACCAAGAACCTGTATCAGCCATGTGAAATGTGAAAATAGACAAGGAAGCAGCTGGGATAAGATGAAAAGGCATAAACTAATCAAACTCTACATTACAATAAAAGCTGCCATGAAAGAGGAAACGGAAAACCAAAAATGAACAGCAACTGAGCAAAAGATCAATATTTTATTGACTGGAAAATAGACGGCTATGTACTTGTTGGTCAGTCATCGTCCATATTGATTTTGTGCCACTGCAGTTCAGCTCTGGCTTAGCTATGCATACATACTCTTTTTTTTTCTTTTTCTTTTTTTCATTTTTCTACCTAAAGTAATGGCTGTCCTCAGTGAATAACGCTTACTCAAGTCAGTCAAATAACTATGCACTTAAGGTCAGAGTCTAAAGGAGAACTAATGACTTGAATACGTGCGAGATGAGGACTAAACTGGTGCTGAGCAGTGCAGAATCTGCCATTCTTAATATCACTGTACCATTCACAATGGCCCGGTACAGACACCATCACATGAATCAGGCCACTGTCACAGAGGGTATGGAAGAAGAGAAATGCTTCTAACTCAGCTCTAGCTGACCTTTAGTCATAGACACTTGGGTACTGAAGCTCAGCAGGCAGATACCACCTTCTCAAAGCCAGCTACCTAGAAACTAATACCTTGTACTAGTAGCGAGGACTGCTTAGCTTGCAACAACATTACCAACTCTTGACATAATATTGGCAAATGCATGCAGCAAATGGCAAAAATGAATTGGGTATCGGTTCTGAAGAGCTTACAGTCTACTGTAGACAAGGAGACATTTACAAGAAAAGGGGTAAACTGTGAATCAAAGATCTAGCGGGGTGGAAAAGGTAAGGCCATTAACAGTGCTTTGGTGGCTGGCAAATGGGTTTTGAAGGAGGGAAAAGGACAAGGTTAAAGGGACAAGAATGAGTTGGCTCTTGTGTCTACTAATAAAAATACATATTTTACACGTGTATTTGAAGGCCTAGTGAAGACAATGGAGATAGAATCTTAAGGCTTATTAGCTATGGGCAAAGAGTACATCAGCACTATGCAATCTTGGGCAATTCTCACCTCTTACAGTAGTTGAAATACGGGTTTCTTTATGTTCTAAAGCAGTTATGCCTGAAAAATTAAGTACAGTTAACCAATTTTGGGCAAGGACCTGTCACTCCTTTTTTTTGATGACTAAAGACTACGTTTCTGAGGAGCAATCTTAGTAAGGAGAGCAAAATGACCTTTTTTCCCTTTATCTAGCCCTGGAATGGGTGTCTCTGACTCAGTGGCCCTCTGTGTAAAAGTTCTCTATCCTCCTCCTTTCTACCTGCTTTGTCAACAGCTTTTTTGCCCAAAGTATGGAGGAAGTTGATATTTACAAGTTGTTCTCATCAATGTTATGATCCAATAGGAAAATGCATACGCCCAGCTTTCCACACCGAGATCTGTATCTGTGAAGCAATCCTAATGCCTCATCGTTAGTCACATACCATATAGACATCTCACAATCTTCCTTGGTTCATGGGAGATGAAATGTAAATTTTTAAGCTTCTAACAGCAGAGTGCACTGTGTTACAAGGATAAACATACTGTAGTTAGATTTACAATATATATGAATCTTTTCTGCATTATTTTCTTAACCAGCATGGAGCTGTTTAAATTTTTTTTTTATAAGCAGTTGAGAACTATGATAGAATTAAAGTGCCGTTGGAAACTTACTTGAATGACTAAATAACTGTTATACCTTTTATATGGTTTTCTTACTGCAGAGTAATGAAGTACATCGTTACAGAGCAAGAATAATGCAGCTGTACAGCTTCTCCACAGAACTATGAAGCAGAGCCGCATTCATGACAAAGGACATCATCCTGCCGAGTGAGGAATCCATGGCCCACCAGCGAGACAGAGCATTTCACGCAGTTAAAGCATTCCCCATGCCACTGGCGCTCTTCAAATGAGATAAATTTGGCACCTCCGAGAGCTGAAAGAGATAATGAGAGAGAAGATGTGAATCCAGTATTTCTGCGCATGGTTCAGAAATGCAACAGTTTTTTTTCTGATGTGTGATCAGGTTGTCATTCATATAGCAAACAAAGAGATGAACAAAAATCCATGGTCTGAAATATCCTTTGCTGGTTGAACTGAAAAAACTTCAAAATTAAATACAGTGAGAAATATTTTAAACAAAGCCACAAGTCACTTGCTTGCTTTCATATCCCATTATGAACTCTGAACAGAATGGGTTTATGAGAATGTCCATTCAGGTTTGCTGACCTTCCCAACAAATTCATAAAAATTATTTGCCATGTGTTGATACATATAGTTTCTATACAACACTGAGTGAAATTTAATTAGTTCCACCTAAGTTTCTTCATGATGGAGTCTTTTGGAAATTTCTAGATCATGGAGTTCCTAGGGTGAGTATCTGAAATAAAATATCTGGTTTGGGGGAGTTTGGAATTTTTCAGGTGGTTTTATTTTATTTTATTTAAATCATGCCCATTTGATTGGGTATTCATAATTTTGTTTGTCCATTTCCATATGCAGTATGCAGCTGTAACAATCAGGCAGTAATTTTCAACAGTTAAGTCCACACATAATAGAATTACAATGCAGAACACCAGCAAATGCTCTCAGAAACTTCAGCTGTTGTAGACTAGTGACATACATGTCGAATTATAAGTCATCTGAGTACACAAGGATGCATGCAATAGAGCTTTGTTACATTTGGCAAGCTTTCTAATCTGACAGGTGTGCCTTACCAGCAGGCGGTTAAGTCATGTCCAGTTTGATCACATTTGCGTTTAAAAACAGAGCTGAAGAAATTACAGACATGAGGGACTTGTGTGTACTGTCCTAGGAAAAGACAAAAAGTGCCTTTTCTTGTACTCTTAAGGATGAATTTTAGTGCAGAAAGCACTAAATCAAACAATGGAGGAACTCCTTTCGGCACATAAAACAACTCCTCAGCAGTTAGGGAACACGTGTGATCGGTATGTCCTAGCAAGGTCTGTCACATGTGATGGAGAGTATCTCTCTAGCAGCTAACTCCTTCAGTCTTTCATTATGATAGGACTATTTTTAATGTTATTTTCTAAAGTAAAGTTCTGCTTTGAGAAAAGACTGATGATTCACCAGTGTCTAGTCCCCTCTAGAAGACGAGACTCACCTGTAATAGGTTTCTTGCAAGCAGCACACTTCTTAGCATACAATTTGCTGAAACAGTCTACACAGTATGGATATTCGTCTTTGGAAATAAACCTTTGTCCAGACAGCTGGGTTTTACACCCGGCACACACAAAGCATTCTTTATGCCAAGGCTGGTCATGGTAGGTCACTCCCCCAGAAGTTATTACCTAATGTATTGACAAACAAGGACAGAGCAATGAAACAAAGGTGCAAAACATGAAGGGCTATCGAATTCTTCGTAAGTCCTTCCACTTGTTTTCTCTCTTCCCATAGGCACAAGAGAAGAGATTGTGGTCACATCAACTGTTTTTCATCTGGAATATCAATTTGACTAACTGCAGTTGAGCTGAATATGCCACTGGTTTGTTATTGTCAACTTTCTATCACAGGATAACCTCATGGTTTGTAATTAACAGGTTAACTTCTTACGAATATTTCCTGTTATCATGTGGATTAGCATCAGGCATGCTCTCAGAAGAGCAATTCTCAGTGACGGACAGTGGATGAGAGAACCGATGCTGAGATTATGGCTAATCTCCAACTGGAACTGACATTTTGCTGTCTCACAACTGAAACAGTGTTTTAAGTAGGACGAAAGACAGTAAAGAAGCAGAAGTGAAACAGAAAGGAGATCTATACTTGTTAGAAGAAGAAAAAATGGTGTTTATCAGTCTCATCAAACTTATTCCCTGCAACTCGCTCCCAGCTCTCCACTGGTTATTTCTGAAGAGGGAAATTCCCAGTTGCTCTACGGCTTCCATATGTGTGGTAAAGAGCTGGTTTCACAGAAATTGTGAGAGACTGTACAGAGAATTTTCTGTAGAGATAAAGATGAGCTGTAAGATAGTGTTTCTACTGTCAAGTCACATGCACGACAGTGAATGAATGAATGAATGAATGAATGAATATAGTTGAAAAAGGAGGAGAAAAAGTTGGAGAAATGTAATTAAGTAAAAATAGTGGCACCATCAAATTTCCCCAGGGAATAGAGTTTTGGGGAAATAAAGAATAATACTGGGTGATGTCAGGCAACAAAAAAATTTAAATAGTTCCCAATTCCCTTAGGATTCCAGTATTGGGCTACTTCTAACTCTCATTTGCTTTTCCATCAAAATCTGGCACAAAATTTAAGATTCCAGTTTGGCAATTTAATCTTGTCGGGCTTAATTCTTATTTACAGGAACTGATGCAAGTTTAAGTAGTAAAACTGTTTTAGCTATTACGCAGGGGGACTCTTTGCATTCCTGGAATTCTTAAGAAGCAGATCCTGATTATTTCACATAAGCACTGCTAACCTCAATGCCTCTAATAAACATAGAGCAATATTACTGTATTTGCCATTGATCATTTAATGCAAATTAAGGCTAGATGTAGAGACATGGGAATATATAAAAGTACTTTCTGAAGTTTAAGTATTGAAGAAAAAAACAGGCACTAGATTTTTCTTAAATTAAAAGTTTTGTTAGAGGTAGAGGTTTACAGATAAACATTAAATAATTATAGAAATTATAAATTATTTGATGAAGTGAAAAAAAAATTTTTGCTTCCAGAGTGATACAGGTACTAAAGAATAAGTTAAATTCTGCCACCAAAAGCAGCTTAAAACATTTCCCTAGAGAACTTTGAGTGTTTTCATCAACCAGACACAATTTTAAAACATGAGAAATTGAAGGAGGGACGAGTTGATTTATTTGTGTTTGGGGGAAAAAAGAAAAACTCATTTGAAGTCAAGCTTTCTGGTACCCACAGGGGAAGTATCATGTATTGAAACAGTAGGACTCTTAACTAGTATTATCACAACTGAGTATTACTCAATCTGATTAATGCCTGACACATTTCAAGAAAAAAACAGGCAAGACAGTGAATGCTTTGCTCAGCTTAGGTGGCTTATTGTGCATGTGAATATATCTGAAAAATGTTGGAAATGGAGGCATATTTATCAAGGCAAAATCAGAGATTATCAGGAAAGAAGCGTTTACATAACTTTCAGTGAAAAATTGAACCTTTGTTAAAAATCACAATAACAAAAGAACCCCAAAGTATTTTTTTTTTAGGTCAAAGTTTATTTCAAACATAATCAGGCTTACGTTAATATTAACTAGAGGGGACAGCAGACACTGTCGCAGTTGGCTTTCAGTGTCCGATGCCAAGAGGAAGACTCTGCCATTACTCTTGGTTCACCAGACATTTTACATGATCCAGCCCCTTCCCCCATGAGCAATATTACCTCATCAGGGCAATTTTTCCATTGTATGTTTAATTACCTTTTTGCAAGAGTAGCAATGGTGAGCAAATTGCTTCTCAAAACAGGGCACGCAGTAATTCTCATTGTCTTTGGTGATCAATGGCTTTGTTCCCAATGGCTGTTGGCAATACTGGCAAACGAAACAGGATTCATGCCAGGAACTTCCCTTAAATTCCATTTTACGGGAACCTGCAAAAACCCAAAGTGAACAATCCCCCAGATACAGCCTTGTAACATAAATTTTAAACGTCAGGAATACTCTTGATTTTAATCTTTATCTCAGTATTGGATTACCCAAGAAAGCGTTTATCCTCAATTTAACAGAGTTTCCAAGTAGGTACTTGAAATTTCAAGAACACATTCAGTGTCATATGATGACCTGGGAAAAGACATGCTAAATTGCCTAAGCTGTGATTTTGAGTCTGTCCTTATATGAATCTTTTAGGGTTGCTTCTCTGATATATGCTTCAGTTGCTCAGTTTCTCTCAGGCCAGACAGCTCAGTGATAATGTTCAGGTACACAGCACTTTCAAAAATTAAAGATTAATTTGTTGGATGTTTAGTATGTCTATTAATACCCTGTCTTTTGTCTTCCTTAAACTAAGGCTCCTTCTCTTATAAATGCATTATTTATCTTATTCAGCTTAAGCTGGCAAGTTTTTGAAAGTAAGTGTCTTTTGTACCTCTTCTTATAGCTTCCCATTTCCATCAACCAGATGTTTTTGACACAGGGCAAGGACAGAAAGTCGCTCAGCTAAATGTCTGCCTGAGGAGCTTCAGAGCTCTTAGCTCTGTGTACAGGTGCTCTGTACACCTTCATGCAGATGTGTAAGTCTAAGATATGCACATACATCTGAGAATGATTTTTCCAGTCACTCTCCACCATAACTTCCTCCTCTTCTGGTAGCATCAGACTGCAAAAAGACACGCCAGGTCCTTTACCATCCTTTCCACACAAAAAAGAGGATTGCTGATATAACTGATTAATCCTGCAATACCTGTTTAGTGGACTGTGGGGCTACTGGAGAGAGAAACTACCGGTTGTATTTAAACATAAAAGGTTTGCAGCTTCCTTCCAGTGATCAGAAGGCTGACTTCACTGTCTTTGCCTACTGGGTCTTTTCCACGCCACTTCAGTTCTGGGTTTGCACTGTTACTCCTACCCTCAGCACTTGCTGCAAGGATTTATCTCCTAGACTCTGGGGCAAAATCTGCAAGGTGGATATACACCAGAGGATAATAATGCAAACCTGAGTATATTCTGGCACTATTCTTGTCACATCTAGTAAGGTGTGCCTATTAGACAACATTTCTTTAAACTATATAAAATTTAAGCAGTGTATTATCCTTAAACTGAACACAACTACATTGCTACAATAGTTATTTCCACTAATACAGCTTTTACCTGTAATGAAAAGGAAAGAAACTGTAAAAATACAAATAAATGTTACAAGTTGAACCACAACATCAGTAACCTAGTATTTATACAAAGACAATAATTCTGCACAGGCCAGACCTTATTGTTTGTCATTAAGATCTACTGAAAAATAAAATTCCTACGTCACTGTCAAATTTACTGATGTCTTTGGCCAAAGGTTCCCAAACTAGTAGTCATGAGGCCGTGGCAGATAGTTTGCAGCTGGTATTTGGAGTTATATGTGTGTAAAAAAAGGTTCAAGCATTGAGGGTAGCTTCTTGTTCCAAAAGTTAGGGACTCACTTTCCTAATCAAGTTACTTCATTTTGCCACATACGGTGCTGTGGTTTCTCTTAGATGCCTCTGAAGAGGCAGCTTTTAGGCAATCTCTCTGCTCTATGAGCTTTCCTGGTGTGGTGGCAATGAAAGGCCTAGAGACACGATCAAAAGCTGAGAGGCAGTTTAGTGGGAAGTGCAGAATTTTCAGGGTTGCTGATGGCAGGAAGTAAACCTATTGTAAACACAAATGTATTCTTTTTAGTAAAAATGCTGATAATGATGTGAACACAGAACATCATGTTTTGACAATTTAAACAAAATATTTCTAAGTGAAAGAAATGATATAAAGTACATGAGCTCAAGGTCTGGTCAATGTGACAGACAAAAAAGCAAACGTCTTGTCCAACCTGGCACTGCTGCTAACGATAGCTCTGTTTGTCTGCCTACTCTCACAGTGGGATATGCTTCCTAAGAACTGCAACAGAATCAAGAACTCAGCATGAACACATTTTACCCTGTTTTCAACTCTAATATTCTTTATAGGATTTCATAAGCCCCGCCAGTGCTAGACCAGAGGTATCTGCTAGCATTCTCTCCACTGCCAGGAAGGTACTACACACCAAGGAGAAGTAGTCACCTGAAAGCTGCTCTGAAAGTCAAGGACCTTGTAGTTTGGTTATTCAAGGCTGTGGTTATAATTAGAAATGCAGTTCCATTTTTCACCGAGGGGTCCCTCTTGTCTTACCAGGCATAATGGTCTTCTGGCAGTGGAAACACTTAGATGAATACTCATCGGAATAGCATTCAGTACACAGCAAGACCTCATCCTTGGCAGCAAACGGTTTCTCCACCAGCGAGCGACTGCATTTGGCACACTTGAAGCAACCCTCATGCCAGTGGCGGCCTTTGTAGGCCAGATCCTTGGAGAAAGTAAGTCCATGTTAATGAAGACATTTCCTTACAGCATTTTTATCCCCCAGCTCCTCCCAGAAATAAAGTGAAAAATTGAGAGCATTGCAAGGGTGACTTGAAGAGATGACATGTGCATCTGAGGGGAGGTTTGCTCAGAGGCGATAGAAGTACTCAGCGTCACTGTATCGGTATATTTTGTGGATCTCTTGCAAAGGCCATTAGGAGCTGCTTTGGCACAGGCAATTGTCCTTCCTTATGTAACATCAGAGATATGTTTTTATTGGAAGAGTCATTTTATATTTTACAGCTGGCCTTCAAGGGGAAACAAGTGATCAACATTTTTAATGTGCGCAGGCCACCTGACAAGAAGTGCATTCTCTACAGATTTTGAAATGAACCTCATGTATTTTTTAACATTGCTACTTTTTCTTCCAGCTGACACTACATAACACTAAAGAAAGATCATAATATTGCAGAAAATGAGCAATTAAAATCTCATTCAGAACAAAATGATTCTTAGGAAGATTATTAAATAATCATTGCTTTTGTTTACACCTAATATAACTCCTCCTAAAAACTTGGCAGAAAAATGTTTGTTTAAGACTCAGCAGGATTAGGGGATGAAAAAGCTAACAGTATATATATGAGGCCTTGACTAAGAATTCAGAAAAAGAGCAAACAGCAGATTTCATTTTTCCAAGGTTAAAAAAACAAGGGAAAAATGTGCCTCCAAAAAAACCCCCCCTACCTTGAAAAATAAACCAGACCCTTCCAGGTCTCCTTTATAAGTAAGAAGCACAAAAGGGCACAAATCCAATCTCATTTTTCACCTTTGTTAGATCCTCACCCTTTAAAGTGCTAAAAATGAAATAAATATCATACTTCACTTCGGGAGGTGCTGAGCACTTACCACATTCATTTGCCTTAGTTAGCACTCTGAACCTTGTAGAAATTAGGCTATTGCCCCAGAGCAGCCTGAGGCAAGGACTGGGTAAGAAGGAGAGGAAGAAAGCCAAGTTCTAGCACCTTGACATAGGTTGGTCAACAGCTGTGGATCTCTGTGGGCCACTTTTCTAGTTGACTCTGGCCTGTTGCGCTCCTTTCTTATTACTCCTGCTTTTTTCTCTGTTTTTCCTTCCACTCAGTCCAAAGACGTGATTTTTTCTTAATGATCTTTGACACTGGTAGTCCTACCACCTACTTAATTTTCAGTTTTAAAAGTGAAATTAGTGAGCTCAGAGGACATGTTCTCCAGGTGACCCTGACTGGTGCTACCTGTACAAGTTTGCTGTTGAAAAATGCTGATGCAAATTTGAGAAGTGTCTTTATCCAAATCAGCATTTTCCTTGGATGATTCCTTTACCGTACCTGAGCTGTACTTAGATAATGTGCTTTGAAAACCATGAAGCGCTTTGGCTGGGGAGGCCTCCCGAGAGGCTTATTTTAATAACTTTCTGACCCTCTCTTTTTTCATAGGCAAAGTGAATGTGGGAACAGGGTGAACACTGCACACTGAACTTGACAAAACAAAGGCACTGTGATAGGCTTCACCTGAACTTAAAATTCAAAGTCAAATGCATAGGCTTTAAATTGAAGTATGGGGTTCTGGAAACCCTGTCAAAGACCTTGGAGGAACTTGTATTATTAATTAATACTCTAAAAAAGGGGAGAGGTGAAAGGAAAGCCAAGCTCAGAAACACTGCCATTAACATGCCATCCCTGAGATGAGCAAGGTAAGCATGGAATTAAGTTAAAATTAAAATATTCTTCATTTTCAAAAGATAGAGGGAATAATATACGAATTATAGACATGGTTTCTTTTCAGCATGGCATCTGCATGTCAACATCTACAGCAGAAGTAGTTTATCAAATACTCAAAATATTTTTTTCAATGGATGTTTAGGTCTCTTCACCAGTACAGGGATACGCAGAGAGTTGGATGTAGAACCTGCCATTAAAGAAATGGGATTTGTGTATAATTTAGCAAAGAACAAGAAGTGAAAGCTAAATCTTTACCTTGGAATCGCACTCAATAGGTTGCTTGCACTCTTCACAGGGGTTGGCAAACAGGCTGTCGTAACACGTAACACAATAAGCGTTTTCTTCTCTTAATGCGTACTTCCTCCCACGAAGAGACTGCAGGCAGTAATGACAGTCTGTGTGACTGCTGGTCATCCTGGTGGGGTTCTCCACGTGATCTGGAAAGACGGAAAAATCATGTAATTCAGTGGATAACTGTTTGCTTGCTCAAGTAATAAGTAATGCTGCTTTACCTGTGAAAGTTAGGACAGGCATTTCTTGGTCATTTGTGGTGCCCTGGCTTTCTCATGCTGGGCTGTTCCATAATAACATGGTAATCTTTAACAACATGTACTGTGTAGTGTGTTACCTACATAATGGGGAGCAAGAAGGTTGCTTCAGCTTAATCTAACGGTACTTACACTGATAGGTCAGACACCTGAAAATGAAGCCGTCTTCACATTCTCTACGTACAACTACTGGCATTATGTACTGGATTGTGAGACATGGTTCATCTAGAAATCAGGGAATCGAGATGGAAACAATAGTTAAAAAACTAAACCACATGTGGAGTTAAAAGGCCAAAGAGAAGCGGCAAGCACTCTGTAGTGTGTTCCTGGCTTTCTCTTGCCGTTTCTGTCTTTCTGCTCGTTCCTTGTTTTTCAAAATACCCCCACTTCTACCTGACCGAACAGAAGCAAGCCAGGGGACTCCACGCTATATGGCTGATTTTTGCACAATCCCAGCTGTGCTGCTCACATTTCGTGGCAATGTAAGGTGACACAAATACCCTGGGATAGCAGAAGAGCAAAATACAAAGAGAAATAAACTAAATCATAACTCAAACAAAATCATAACTCAAAGAAAGTTTCCTTTGTTGCTATTGGAAAAGATTGCCTTTTCTTACATATTTCTTTATTGCCAAGTTCCATGTTGGCTATGCCAAAATACTGAGAGGGATTATATTTCTGTGCCAGACAAGTGCATGAAACACCACAAATCTATCGCGAGCCAATTGTACAAGTTTCTCATCCTTCAGTTTTCCAGGCTAAACAGGCTTGGATAAGCATCCAAACCTCAGCTGCTTGTAGATCTGCAATGCTGAACATTTTGAGGATTGTGGAGATGAAGACTTATTTCAGTCTTGTTGCTGGTTGGATCATCAGCACTTTGCTAAAATTGGGTCTTGATCCCTGGGAATGAAGGAAGAAGAATCCAGAAAGTTCCCAGTGAAGCAAACCCAGAAACATCTGCTGGACTCATTGGACTGCACTCTTCATTAAACTCGTTGAGTGTAGCTGCAGCCAGCGCCAGCAATCATAAATTTTAGAGGACTTGAGAACAACTGGGCAAGGTCTCCTAAAATACTTACATATCAGTGACTTTAGGCAGCTCAAGTCTTTGCACTTTGAGTAACAGTGCAAATTAGTTTACCTGAACCAGATGCGAAGCCTGAGAGTAAGGAAGAGAAGCATATGAAGAACAAGATTTGAGAAAGTTCTTAACCATCACAGAGCTTACACCTAGTCCATTTAGAGTTACTCCCTCATACTTGTTTTTATACGCTCGCTGCCTGTCTTATACCCATGGTTCAGTTTTAAAAAGGTGTTTCATGTTTTTCTGGGTTTTTGCTTTGTGAGATGTAATCCAAAATGATTGTTTGAACTATGAGAAAGAACAATTACTGCAGGTCTCCACTGGCACCAGTGCATTTATTAATTTATTCCTCGAGAGACAGTGGAAAGGGGGCAGGGAGGGAGGCTATAATGCCTATTTCAGACAAAAAGTAATGATTTGGTCTTTTGGCACAAGCTATGGAAATCTTGTTCCTGTAAATTGAAAATCTTTTGAGTTGAATTGGTTTACTGTATTTGTGACTGCCCTACACCTTTGTGCTAGCCAAGACAGGGTGTAGTATGGAAATCAAATAATCTGTAACTCAGATCAGTGGGAAACAGATGTGTTTTATGTGATATCCTTGGAATAATAGTATAACAGGTCTTGAATCTGGATTTGCATTTCCTTAAGATCAAACAGAGGTTTGAATGTGAAACAAATGAACCCATGTGTATGAGAAAATGACATCCATCAGCTTGTACATTTACACATACAAAAACCAGACACAGCGCAGTGTATTTAGTGTACAATCACTACATAGTCATCACCGAAATCAAGTTTTGCTCATTTTCTTCTATATTGGGGAAGTAGTATGAATTGGTGGTCAGGGAGACAATCAAGGAATGTTTGTGGTTAACCGGGCTCCATATTCAAGGTTATAGGACAGGCTTGAAACTGGGTTCCTTTTTGTGAGGGAATTAGAGTTATGAACTGCCCCTGAGGATAACTCTGAGAGAACCACCTTTCTGAGCTCGTCCCTGCTGAATCAGTACTGGAGCTTCCTAACACAGTTTCATCTCAGCCTAAAAGTGGCAACAGCAAAATCCTAACCCATAACAGGGTATGCATGAAGAACTTACGTTACTTGTAGTGCTTTTTGTTGCAGAAATCTCACCAACAAATAGCTTCAGATATCTGCAGATACGTCTCTGTTTTTTCATTCTAATGAATGGCAATAGGTTTTTAAGTTATCAAAAACTTGGTATACCCAACCATTTTCTCTAAAAAGTGGTTCTTTTGATTATTATTTTTGTTTTTTTCCCCAGGAAGCCAATCCGTTCCAGGAAGCCCAGGTTATGAGCACAAACAAGACCTACTACTGTGATCCCTCAGAACTTCTGAATTTGTAACTTAATTATCCTCCTAAAAACCTACATGGATATGGGAGCAAGGTGCTATTACTCCTGCTTTACAGATGACAGTGGTTGCTTGAGAACACTAAAAGAGTACCCTCACGATCAGAGTCAAAGCCTGGAGGTGTCCTTGAGCTGCTCCTCTAGTAAAATGCTCAAGTCGCCCAAGGCTTTGCTTTAGAGAAAGTCTTCAGAGTTTGACTATGATGATATAAGACCATATTTGGGAATGAAGCAGCAATGGCATGAAAAAGAATGATGATTTTTGCAATCTCTTGGCAAAGGTCCTGGTAACCTTTGTGAACTACTTTTACGGTTAGACAATACAACAGAAAAAGTGAATCTCTTGTCCCCCAGCACCACTTACCCTTGCTCTAATAAATAAGTAACGGTACGAGCACCACGTAGTTAAGTAGAATGTTTTTCTTGTGCTTTGATCCTAATCTCTAGAGAAATATGTTTACTTTAAGTTTGCTGGAAGCTAGACTTTGTGTTTTGAAGGTCAGTTAAGAAATCCCTGGAGGTCTGATGCTATTCACTCTCATGGAATGAAACGCTGACTCCAGCATTCCAGCTGCTAACTCGTGTCCTAGGCACAGGGAAAGTCTGCGGTGCCTTCATCCCTTGGGAAAAGAGGATTTTGCTATTTAAATTGGAACAAAGCTAAATACTGTTGATTTTTATGTATCTAGTAGACACGGATACGTGATATCATTTGCAGTGTTAGAATATTCCAAGGGGGCACAGAGATGTTGTCAAGGATGTGAGGATATTGCAACTGGAGTCCCTGGGGTCAGATTGGAGAAAGCAGCAGTCTCATGGTATCAATTATAAAGCAGATGAAAATAAAACAACAGAGCTGGCTAGTCTGCCTGCTGTTCCAGTGAGCTAAGACATAATTTAGCTACAAGAAATTAGGAGAGGGACTTTCTGTAGAGTCAAATAGTTTCCCATAAAATGCAGAGCCCTAGAAGACTTCCAGTGAAGAAACCTGTAAGAATATGGTTGTGAAACTTGATAAATGTGGAACCATCAGGAAAAGTATGCTTGTTTCCTCTCTGGAGCTAAAAAGCACAGCCACAATGTTAATATATCTCTTAATAATTTATCTTGATATTTTCTATAAGTGTATGTTAATCCCCCTTATGTTACATAAGTATAAAAGCCCCAGAAACATTAATACCACTTAGATGGGAATGAATATACATATGTGTGTAGGTATATACATACGTGTAAAAATACTCTATCTTTTGCTTTATGGCAAGTCTAATGGAGTATTTCCCAATCTAAATAAGCCTGCTATTGAACTGCATCATCTTTTTCTTTAAGAATACACAATGATTGAAATCAGGCTCTCTAACAGAGAGGCATAAAGAAAGAAAAAATGATGGCAAGATAAGTCGTTGCAACAACATTGAAGGATAAGAAAACCAAATTGATCTATTATGAAGGGGACACCTGTGCAAGCTGTACCAGGCACTTGTCTATTTTCAGGTAAGTACGTGTTTTTATTTTGGAACATATTTTTGCTTATTTGCATGAATTTGATGACTTCATTTTCCCTATTTTGTGGTTTTTTGGTTTTTTTTTTTTGGTGAGAGCTGCTGAACAATTCATCACATACGTTTGCAAAATACATTAGTGACTCGAGGTTACAACTGCATTATAAAGCTGACAATTTCATTACAAGGAAAGGTTTCTAACAATATCATTATTTTATAAAAAAAAAGTTTATAGCAATGTCCTGCAAGGAAATTTTTCCTCATTTCAGAGATCACAGTTTCTTGATTTCTCTGGATGCCTACTACCGCCCCAGAAATCTGTTATTTTATTGTGACTAGAACTAAAAAAAGTCCTGACCCCTCAAAAACAAAAGCAACCCAAAATTAAATGTATGTTGTATTATCAAAACACTGGCAATATCCTGGCTTGGTCTCTTCCCTCCCTTAGAGTAACTGCAAGTTTCCCAATGACACATTTAAGTTATACTTGAGTGTTTAAGGATACTAGAACTTTTATTCTTCTAAAAATGGCTAGAGAAGCAATAGGAACCAGGGCCATATATTACAGATCAAGTCAAAACCAATACCTACAGGAAAGCAGAGATGCAGGCGCTAACTTTGAACAAGCTGCTCTATTGCTGCGGTGCAGCACAGTAACACAAAGTCAGGTCCTGGAAGCATCTGAGTGGGTGTGGAACTCTCACTGATGAAGTTCTGCTTTAAGCAGCCAGGATGGATGCCAACCAGGATGATGCTGTACCAATCCCACAATACTGCTTCAAGGTCCATAAATGACAGGGTTTAGTGGGCCATCTAGGCAAAGTAGCTCATTTAGAGGTTGATCTGGTAACCGCACCGTGCTACATTGTACCATGTTTACATGCCGCAAGACCACAAGCAAAAAGGACAAGAGCTCTGGCTTAACTAGAGGATGGAGCATCTCAGGAATTCTGTAATTTTTCTCCTTAATTGGTATTGCTGTCTGCTTTGTTTACACCATGCAAACTCATATGTTGGTGTAGTCATCTAAATTCTTCCTTTATTCCAGTACAGCTTCGTTTATTACTTACCTCAACTTTAAACTAGGACAAATCAGAGCGGTGAAAGTACCTCAACTGAGTGTTCGCAGCGGTGCAGACATACAGAAATGCTGTTACAGAAAAGACTTGGCTAGCCTATGATGTCACTCAAACTCTTTCCTAGCTACAGAGCAGGTTGGAAGAGCCTAGCCACATTGCCTCTGCAGAAAGCAAGGTATTTGCCTCCTCTGGACTCACTCCAACAGGTCCATGTCCTTCTTGTGTTGAGGACCCCAGAGCTGAAGGCAGTACTGCAGGGAGGGGCATCACCAGAGCAGAGCAGAGGGGCAGAATCCCCTCCCTCGACCTGCTGGTCACCCTGCTTTGGATGCAGCCCAGGATACGGTTGGCTTTCTGGGCTGTGAGTGCTCATTGCCGGGTCATGTTGAGCTTCTCATCAACCAGCACCCCCAAGTCCTTCTCCTCAGGGCTGCTCTCCATCCATTCTCCGCCCAGCCTGTATTTGTGCTTGTGATTGCCCCGACCCATGAGCAGGACCTTGCACTTGGCCTTGTTGAACTTCATGGGGTTTGCACAGGCCCACCTCTCCAGCCTGTCCAGGTCCCTCTGGATGGCATCCCTGCCCTCCAGCATGTCAACCGCACCACACAGCTTGGTGTCGTCGGCAAACTTGCTGAGGGTGCACTCCATCCCACTGTCCATGTCATTGATTAAGATATTAAACAGCAATGGTCCCAGTATGGACCCCTGAGGGACACCACTTGTCACTGATTCATCCACAGAACTTTCACCAGCATCCGGCTTGTCCAATACAACTTGTATTTGCTACCGAGATCAGCCTGAGTGATTTAGTTGGCAAAATTCAAATTAATGGCTTTGTGTGTGTCTCTCCCAATGGATACTCTTCCTCTCTTGCAAGCCTTGCCAGTGAAGCTCAAGAATTACCATCACAGTAAACTCACTGTACAGAGAAATCAGAGGTCAGAAATAAGCATATTTAATGTAGTAGCTGAAAGCTGGGGTTTTTTTGGAAGAAGAGGACAGAAAAGTTGCTAACTGGCTACAAAATTAAACCTAGATTATTATTTTTTTTTTAACTAATCAACGCATGAGAGTCAGGGAGTGCAATTCATCATCTGATACAAGTACTACACCAGTGCCCAGAGACTCCCACCCAGAATAACTGGCCCTGTTATTCTGAACACAAGAAGCTCGGCTGATCAGCAGCATTGCTGGTCAGTAATGCAGCTCCGTGTTTAAGTAGCAACAAACTATCTTTGGAGTGCTCAGTATCGATTCAAGTCTCTCCCAAGCTATTACCCAGGAACACAAAACCTTCTCGTCTGCTCAGATTCCTAGGCGCTGTCAACATCTTCACCAGCAGCAGTACACGAAAAAACAGTAGGGTTAATGCTATGGCTTAGATAATTTCTTTTATGTTTCTGAAATCATTCTTGCCCAAAATTTTTCAGGTTTTCACATAGTCTGGTAGAGCCAGAATTTTTTCCTGTGTTCATTATGGAGCTCATTCCTTTCTGACTACTCTCAGATTTATACTATCAAATGAAGCCAAGAAATATTTCGGCTTTGCATTGGTGTACCTTTTCATGTAAAATCCTGGCAGTATTCTCAGTCATACTCTCTATATTCAACCATAAAACAGGTTTGAGGATTGCATCTGGTACAAAAGGGCCATGTGATAAAGTATACCCAAATTAGCTGGTGAGTTATACACTTAGAAGGCATTCAGGCACTTTTAAATTGATTGGCTTCAGCTTCAGCAGCAAAGCAGTTATGAGCCTAAGACGTGGATGAAAAATCATTAGTGACTCCTAGGTACAATGTTAAAGGAGACAATTCAAAGGAATGTCATTAGTGGTGTACCCCAGGGGTTGTCACTGGGACCAATACTGTTCAACGTCTTTATTAATGACCTGGAGGTGGGAGAGAGTGCACTCGCAGCAAATTGGGAGATGGCACAAAACCGGGAGGAGTGGCTGAGACACCAGATGGGTGAGCTGCCATGCAGAGGGACCTCGTCAGGCTGGAGAAGTGGGGTGAGAGGAGTCTCACAAAGTTCAGCAAGGGGAGATGCAAAGTCCTGCTGCTGGGGTGGAAAAACTGCAGGTACCAGCATACGCTGGGGGCCGACCAGATGGAAAGCAGTGTTGCAGAGAAGGACCTGGGCATCCTGGTGGACATCAAGTCAATAATGTGCCCTTACAGGTAAGAAAGCCAACAGCATCCTACAGGGCATTAGGCAGAGCATTGCCAGCAGGTGTAGGGAGGTGATCCTTCCCCTCTACCTAGCACTGGTGAGACGCACCTGGAGTGTTGGGTCCAGTTCTGGGCTCCCCAGTACAAAAAAGACATGGACATACTGGAGAGAGTCCAGTGAAGGGCTACATAGATGATGAAGGGACTGGAGCATCTCTGCTGTGAGGAAAGGCTGAGAGAGCTGGGACTGCTCAGCGTGGAGAAGAGAAGGCTCAGGGGAGACTGTTCAGCCTGGAGGAGAGAATGCTCAGAGCGGTGCTCATCAATGTGTACAAATACCTGAAGGGAGGCAATGAAGACGAGGGAGCCAGGCTCTTCTCAGTGGTACCCACTGACAGGAGAAAATGCAATGGGGACAAACTGAAATACAAGAGATTCCATTTAAAACAGAAGCAAAAAAACCTTTCACTGTGAGAGTGGTTGAACACTGGCACATGTTGCCCCGAGAGGCTGTGTAGTCTCCATCCTTGGAGGTATTCAGAACATAGCCCTAGGCAATCTGCTGTAGGTGATCCTGCTTAAGCAGGGGGTTGGACTAGATGATCTCCACAGGTCCCACACCACCTCAACCATTCTGTGATCCTGTGGTGGACCACAGAAAGGTTTATCACTACTGAATGATAAGAGGGAAGGTGAACGGGTCCACAAAACCTCAGTATTCCCTTATGGACATTTGAGCAGGAGAGGGGTCATTCCCGTAACAACAAAACAGGTCTCCTGTAGATGACTTATTGTGAGTCCCCACCTAAGCTAGACATGCGCCTGGTCTAAACACATGAGAAATGCTATTGCCTTCAGCTGTAACACTGACATGCTTGAAGCTGAATGTATGCTTTAGAGCTTTGCTGCCTATATCCCTGGAGCACAGATTTTGAAAGATATTTTCAAAGATAATAAAAATGTAGGATTTCAAAAAGTATATAAGTAATTAGGTTCTTCATTACAATTAATTTCAATGTTTCCTGATATTTCAAAACTGGGAAAGAGCCTCTAAAGCCTCCTCAATTGAAATACCTTCAGTGGAATTGCACAAATGTAATCATAGAGGAAAAAGCAAAGGAAACTAGTAATTCTAGATAATTCCTGTCAAAGAAAAAACCAGTTTCAGTAGATTCAACATTTCCACAATGCTGGAAAAATCACTTCCAACATTCTCAAGTCCCAGCCATGTGTGAAATTAAGAGAGACACATATTATTTTCTGTGTTGCCACTGTGTGTGAAACATCATCAATGTGTCCTTAGTCAACCGTTCAACTATTCTGACACTTAGATATGAGTACAGCCCAAAAGCTGGGCCCTTTTTGACGGAAAGGTGTTACCAGCTCATCTGCGATATCTGGTCTACCACAGTAAAGAAGATTTTGTTATTTTTTGTTGTTGCAGGCTGGTGCAAGTCAAAGCTCCTTTTCCTCACCGATCATTTTAAATTTTAAGCTGGTGTTAATTGTTACAGACCAGGCTACAGAAAAGATGTAAAGGTCTGGATGCCTTCAGTAATCTTGGCTATTTCGATGACTTGGCTCAGAAGGAAACGTAGGCAGTGCTCCACGCCACCGCCCAGCCCCTGCCCTGTGCAGAAACAACGAGGAATAAAGGAGAGTTTGGGGCAAGGACACCTACACTAAATATACTCCTTACCAGGACTCAGCAGGGAAAGCAGATCTAAAAAGTATTTTGCGATGACTTAAAGACTGTGTGAAGGAAAATGACTATAACGGTACATAGCTTTTTTCAGTTCAGGAGGCAAAACCATCCTAAGGAAGATGCGAGAAACCCTACAAGAGATGGCTAGGCAACAATCTGCTCATGAGGAAAGTTTCCTAATCCCTTTTAGAGGATTAAATTCATGCTCTGAAACTTGAACATTTATAAGCTTCCAAAACTAATATAAATCAAAAAACAACTTATTGCATCAGGGTATTTTTGGAAGAAAAAGGAGCTTTGCACTAAGCTTCATCCAAAATGCTCTAACATTTTCACTGTTAAATTTTTGATGTATTTTAATAGAAAGTATTTCTGAATAAAAAAAATAACACCACTTCATGGAAAATATCAGTTTGTTTTACAACAGTAGTATTCAAAAAAGTGAAATTTGACTGAAAAATACTGGTCTAAAAGTGGATCTTAAATTCTCAACAGAAAAATTTCCAGTAAAAACTTAAATTTAATTTTTGATATAAAGTTAAAAATTTCATTTGAAGAGGCAATTTTATAGCTAACTATGCTTTATTCTAGGAAAAAAGATGTGAATCTGAGTTACAGTGATCTCATTTTGAGAGAATAAATTTGGTAGCAAAAGAACATTTATGCTGGGTTACAGTTTCTTTACTTAAAATGGTGGGAATATAGAGAATAACATATTGTACTTGCATGGAAATATTAATGTATTTTCCTTCTATCAACGTACAACCCAGCAAGTACTAAACATCTTCAAAAGAGAAAAAGAAACATTAAATATTTGGAGCTGAACTGGTCAAGGTGAGAACTGATCGCTGAGGTGCAGCTGATGTCTGGCAATGAATACAAAGGTTTCCCCGCTACCCTTTCTGCCTGTTTTTTCCAGTCCTCTTTCCTGCCTCCACCCTCATCTACAATCCCCTAATCATGGCAAACACTTCAAAAAGTGCTTAAATAAAAAGAAAATGAAAGTTACAGACAAAGACACGTGCTGAAGGCCTGATCTGAGACTTTGACCAGGGAGTTCATCCCCAGTGTGCAAATCAGAGCAGCACTTGGGAGCGATCTCTGCTAGAACGGCACCCGCGCATCAAACATCTGCCTCCCGATTCCCCTCCGTACAATGCATTAAAGTCAAAACGCCTGCACAGCTGAGCAGAAGTCCGCCACGGATAGAGCAGCATCTTAGCGAGACACTAACACCTCTGGGCAGGAACAGAGTTATCTGAACACCACACAAGTCTGCCTTTGGGATGGAAAGCGTTCCTGGGGAAAACAATAGCAATAAGAAATGATGCCTGTGATACAGTAGGGAGTGAAGTGCTCACAGACCGTGAAACAAAAGAGCCTTGCCATTAACGAGAGGTAACAGAGCTCCAATAGGCAATGCTGATGCTAACTGCACTTTTTAAGATCGTAATAAAAAATAGGCCATTTCTTGTCTTTGCGGATGCATCAACTGCAGAGACTGGATTTCCTTCACCCTTACATTTTATTTCAGGGACAGAAAGGTGGATGAAGAGTACTGTGTCCTGTGAGAACAGGTACATCACATGAATTAAAATCCTTTTAAAAAAAATAACTACAACCGACTATGCAGCACAACTTTTTCTGGCTGGGCTCTTTAAAAGCCTGTGACCTACTTTAGAACTGCTTTAAGAAATAAAATGAGCAATAAGAAAAAGATGAGCAGCAGCAGCAGCAATGTAAGCAGCAAGCTAAAATTGGAAAGGATTTTCATTACCCTATTTAAAAAAAAAAAGACCTCCTTCCCCCAAAACCAAACATAAAACCCCCAAGTGATAATAAAGAGTCTGCTGCGGTGGCACAGCCTTTTCCTTTTCTTTCCCAACTGCACCATGCCAACCTGACCTAGTTTTCTGAGGAAAAAAATAAACTGAGCTGCAGCACTTTGTAATAAAAATATGAGACCTTATCAAAATGAACCAAATCTAAAGATTTCTGATCTCAGCCCTGTTAAAAGATTGTCATGAGCTAGGTGGCATTACAGCTTAGGGAAAGCAAAGGCTCCTGTAAGGAGTATTGGTATGCAAGATCCCTACCTCAATTATCGTTGTTCCCAGGTATTTAGATTCGCAGGCCCAACGAACGGCCAGTTTTGTTGCTTGCAGAGCTCTATCAGTCTTGGCTGCCACCTTCTTATCAAACTTTTAACTGAAAACAGAGATGATACAGTTCTGCAGACAAGCCCTGGACTGCTTATTATGCCCACAGGAATCATAGTTTGTGAAGCCATTGCTCTACACGGTCTAAGAAATGCTGGTAACTGCAAATACAACATATAAACCCTCTCTTCACGTTATATGTGAGCTGTTTAGGGTGACCATTGCTGTTGCGGTCTCCTCTTTGTGGAGAGGAACTCCCTGATGGGCCTCCACGGACCTTCCCGAGGGAAAACAGGCTTCAAGATGGGCAGTCCCAAGGGGCAGGATCAAGGAGAGAAGGAATGGGTAGAAACATTGAATAGAGCTAGGAACAGCCTGATCTCAAAGCAAGGACTACCTGTGTACTCTGGATTTTTGCTAACAATTGATACAGTAGGAATTGCTATGATACCTAGCAGTAACGATCCTCTGCAACTGCACTGTCTTTGGAATACAGGGATCCAATAGTAACATATCCTTATTAAAATACATATGCATATATTGCAGCTGCTAGGTGGACAGACCATGAAAGGTCTAATCTGGTAGAGATAACCTGAAAGACACGGTACACTTTGTATTCGACTGCTTTTACAGTAATGAACTGTATTATACAATATAAATGAGACAGAGGGCGAGAAATGTTTCCAGGAAAGCACACAACAACCAACCAACATCAAAATACAGTGTGGGTGGTCTTAAGCAGACTTATTTGACTTCCTTCTGCTTCCCCCTAAGTGTTACACGAACGCCTGCTCTGTCTTCTCTTAGAACAGGACCCCAGGAACACTTCTATATGCAGGTAAATTAACGTAGCTGAATAATTCCACTCAATTCATGGATGTCAAATCAGGTGATTTAATATTTCCTACATGAGGTTTTTAACTCTGTGTGTTAGGGTTGGTGTTCTCATGTCTATTGGGGAGCACTGGGCACAATTCACTGACAAAGTCTCAAGATCTGCACCAAGGTAACAAACTGGTACCATCCGGTTGCGCGTGCATTTCACCAAAAATGTGGAATTATAGCAGGGTGACTTTTTCCTTTTATACTCTGCCCTGTATTTGTTTTAAGTGTATTGTAAAGCTAGAAAAAACCTTATCAGTTAAACTATGCAAGGGCAGGCTGCTGGTCTTTGGGCTGGAGGAAAAAAAAAAAGATTAAATATTCAGATATATGTGTTCTTTTACGACATGTCCTATATTCACTGTTGATAGTAAACCAGCACATTTCATTCCAACACAGCAAAAGGCTATATGACTCACAATGTAAAAACTCAGTTCTAGAAGAGAGCTGAGCACAGGATTTTGAAGGCAGTGAACCCCTTTAGGAGTGGGGCTGATGGGAGAAAGGGCAGGAAGTGGAGTCTTACTAGGATGAGTATAGAAAAAAATGTTGGGATTGTATTTTTGTGTTTTTTTTTTTTCTTTTTTTTTTTTGTTTTTTTTGTTTTTTTTTTTTTTTTTATTTATTTTCTTTAAATATGTGGCTTTATGTATCATCTGTTAACCAGAAAAAAAATGTTAATTAAAGACCTCTTGAGTCTTGAGTAGTTGAGTAGATAATGTCCCATCAGACAAGGTAGCGTATATCATGGCATCGACTCTGTTTTAACTTCAATCCTGTGAGCAGCAACATCAACCAGTCCTTGGTGAGACTCAAAATCTTTGTGCCTCTTACGTTACCTGTTCTGCCTACTTAGGAGATAAGGTCTGCTGAACAATTATGTGACTGAGGACCCTAACATTTCCCTTAAGCCTTAAAATCTCTGTGCCAGATGTTAGACATATTTCTTTCTATTTTAACATAGTCTGCCTTCCTAAAAGTGGCTATGATTTAAAATTAGACCCTGCAATAAGTAGACCATGGTATTCTCTCTTTCTTTATTATGATGTGAGGTTACTGACCCTTCAGTTACTGCCCTGCTGGGATTTTTGTAATGTCCTGGCAGGTGAAAAGGTCTTTTTTTTTTGGTTTTGGCACTATGACTTTCAGAGTGGATTTCTTTCTATGATTATAAATACATGCTATCTCAAAGCTGGTTCCAGTGTCGGATTGCTCTATTCTGATTGAGGGAAAATTAAGGCTAAAATTTATATGACCTGAGACAGTCAACATTTGACTCAGACAAATAAAAACCATCATTAAAGTCTTAGAGGTCTGGAAGAAATTTGCTGAGAATGAAGAGATTCCTTTCTAACATTCAGGAACATTTTAAGAAGATGCTACTTAACTCAAGGATATTGTGGAACAATGCGTCCACTGAAACCAGTAAAGTCTATTCAAGTGATGACATGAAGTCTGACATGTAGCAAGCATCTTTGCAAACCCAGACTGGAACTGACTGGTTTCAGTATGGGATGATGCTCAGAGACCGTAACTCTGACCAGCTGTGGGGGATAAGGTCGGTCTGAGGAGGAGGAGAGTGGTAAGCAGCAGCAGAGACTGCATTAAGGCACAAATACAACTGAAGTCCTTTTTGCTAATTTATGTTGAATTTGGTAAATGTTTTCAGCAAAAAGTCAAAGCAAGTGATTAAACAAATTAAGAATTCTGCTGCTGTATTTTAAAAAAAAACAAACCAAAACAAAATGTTTTGAGCTTTTAATTTGAAATGTTTCTCAGTGCTCTTCAATTTTCAAGCACCAAACTAAACAAAGATTGACAATTAGAAGATCAGCGTGAAACAGTTTTTCCTCTAATCTTTTCCTTTTTTTTTTCATGCAAATAGAATCCCAGACTCACAGAACTCTAATTATGCCACAATTTTCACGTTATAAAACATAAATGAATCATGATGTGGCTGAATTTGAAACTTGAAGAGCTCACTTGAGGAAGACTGGGCTCCTGATAAATAGATTTAAAGCCTAATACTGTTCTGGGCTTCTGATAAATAGAATTATATCCTAATTCTCTGAAGTATTTTACAGCCTTCCCTTCAAAGGTTTCAGAATGCTTTTCTAACAACAATAACAAAGTAATCCTAAAACACAGTTGTGAGATACTTGTCTATCGAAAAGGTTAATACTTGTCAAAGCAAAGCAATTGACTTGCTCAAGGTCAGAGGGCAAACCTGGAGGAGTGGGAAGAAAAGAAGCCAGTCACTACGCCTCTGCCATTCGATGGGTCTGCTCATCAGGCTGTGTCTGCACGCTTTTAACTACGGGTTAAAAGCACTGTACGAAGGTTGCTGGGTGGTCAACTTCCAGTGCTAGAGGTAGAAAGCACTTCCAAAATTAGCAATAAAATGTCCCAGTTGTGACCTTTGCAATTGTCCTTAATGACTCAAAGGTTATGATTAATATTCTTACGCAAAATGTTCCAGGTGGAATATTTCCAGTTTTGTGTCAAATCTCTCAGGGCCACAGTGGTTGAGAGAGTTCCTAATTGTGAAGTATTTTCTAGTAAATTTGGGTTGTTTCCAGACAATCTCGGATAATAGTGTTTTGCACTCATTTTTTCTCCCCCCTGTAACAAAACCAGTTGACAGATGGGGAACTGAGGCGCAGAACAGGTCACTCTGGGCTGAATTCTGGTGTCCCATGTGCGTGTGCTCCGCCAACAACTACATCGTGGTCTGTCACTTGGTCATTCTTTCTACCAATTCTGCTGTCTATGCAGAAAGGCACCTTACAGGAAGATGACTATTTTTCTGAGTTATAAAGCCTCTAAGCGTGAGGCCAGCAATCAACTAGGGCAGCCTGTTCAGATCCATTATCCATAATATGTTGAGATGTACAAGAATTTACCAGTCCTTATGTATGGACCTAAACCAAATTCAAACTCAAAGGCAACCATGGTTGAGAAGAAAAGTAACATACTAGCATGAATGAAGTAGAATCAAAGAAAACTCTGTCTAAGAAAGGGAAAGAAGAAACGATTACAGCTGATGTATACTGTCTAATATCAGAGAAGAATGGCGATATTCACAAAAGCTAACATAAGCCTACTGAGGCTAATGAACTCGGCACTTTTTATAGTTAAAGGAGAGAGAAAAATTCCTCTCCAGGGTGATTCCTAGCAGAAACTTAGTTTAGCTGTCATTATAAAGGCAACCAAGGCAGACTAGTTAGCCTTTGTAACAGTCTTGTCCCTTACTGTATCTCCGCTACAGAATTTTATGTCATGGGGTTTCATTAACTTGTTTTTAATACATCAGCTCAGTATTTTTGTGTAATGTTAGCACACTTCTGCAAAACGGTCCTTATTTCATCCCTCTTACGTTTTACAGGAAAATAAAAATGTATGAAACAAGGAGTTCACAGCCTCCTTTCTCACTCAAGCTGCGTTCCCAGCAAAATGAATTCTGCTGCAGGAGCCCAAGTGGAGCATCAGCAGCATTTCATCATGCCAACTTCCAAACTTGGGGCTCTGGAGATTTTAATAGAACAGTTGAACTGGAAATCATTAATTGTATGAACATCCTAGAATTAGACATAAGACATCATCTTACCCTTAACTGGCAGGGAAGCGTGCAGAAGAACTCAGGTCAGTTTTATTCCTCAGGTGATCTAAAAGCCTGATTAGCAGCTAGAGCTTGTTTAGTTGACAGGAGGGCTGCTCATTCGAACAGGGTCAGAATTTCACCTTTTGATTTTGGGCTTGACATTTGGAAGCATGCTGGTTAAGATTTTCACATTACTTTCTGTCTGTCCGTGGTTACGCAATCCTAAAAGTTTTTTTTTTTTGAGAAACAAAACTCAGATATAGAAAAAAAAAATGAGGAAAGCTGGGCTTATTGGTATAGAGCCCAGAGAACATATGTCTTATCAAGTCACCCAAAAATATGTGCTTCTTAAAATATGACTGCCTGCGAATAACCTGGAGGTACCATAGGTCATACCTGATCAGAATCTCTTTCAGGCAGCTTTTGATTTCACTTTGCTCTAATCCTACAAGAAGGTTAGTATGTCAGCTTAAGTTTCTACCAATTACACAACTTTGAATCAAAGTGACTTTTGTGACACTGCAATAAAATTACACGGGAAGACCAACAGCAATCTGTTATAACGTTAAAATATTACATCCGTTACAGCCTGTTCTGTTAAAATACTCTAGAAACGTCAACTCATCACACAAACAGAAGAAAAATATGGGTGAAAATATTAACCACATACAAAAAAAGGCATCTGAAACTTGTTTTCTAAATCTAAGAGATTTTGTGCCCAGCTCCAGATATAAAACCAGCTCTTTTGAAAAAGAGGACAGTTAAATACATATATTTTCAAACATTTATATTATTGAAATGGAAATTACATTTGATAGTTTTGTCCAAGTTTAATTGTAACCTCATTATCAAAAAGGTGGCCATTATGAAATCAGGTAGCTGTACAATTAAAATATAGAGACTTTAATTTAAGGACTATTGCCACCATTACCCATAATTTTTTAATTCTCCAATATAGGCACTGATTTCCAGCACCACTTCAGTAAACAGTGGCATATCCTTTCAATACTTTTTTCCTTCAAATTCCAAACCAAAATTATGATCCTAAAAATGTGACAGCCGAAAGATAAAACAAAGCGTCTTAAGGAGGGAGAATTTGGAGACGATACTTCATTTTTATAACAAGTCAAAATATTGCTATAAACACCAGCTCAGAAACTGGTTTTATTTCAAAAAAAAAAAAAAGCAAGAACAATCCACATTAGTCGTTAAAATTAGTTATGCTAGAAACAAGTGACTTACCTTATCAGAAAAGACACCAGGAAGTTTTCTTGCAATAGCAAATAGCTATGAAAGCTTGCTAAGAGATAAAAATGTTGATTCAAATGTCATAGGAAACAGCATACACAGTTTTTGTTGTTTTGTTCTTTGGAGTAAACAAAATTAATCCTCATCTCATTACAAAGAAAACTCAAAACAATCTTCTCGTAAATTAATGAGTTAGCCAATTAATAAAATGAAAACAATTGCATCCCAAAAAAGTGTGGTATCTCTTTTGGTACACAAAATAAAAGAATTTTGATGTATGTGTAGAATTCTGCATCTAATTTAATTAGATGTTTTGTGTGTGAAGAAAAAAGTTGCTGCTTACTTGCTCAGCGTGTTAAAGTAGGTATCTTGTATACTACCACATTTAAACATTATCAGATAAAGGAATAACGGAAAAGAGCCTTAATACTCACGTTTGGTTTTAAGCTGCTTCTCTTGGTAACTTGTGCAGCAAAATAAAGGAAGAAATAATTATACGTCTTCACAGAAACAAGCATTCATCAAGTCCAAAAGAAACAGAATGTTTTGCCAGAGCTATTTGAGGGTCCCATCTGAATTTGGCTGGATGGAGGGAGGCTGAGGGTCAGTTTGTTTCCCTTAGACCTCATGACATGCAAATAGCTGGCTGCCTCACCACTGAATCAAATCATGCTTTGACATTCTGTGTTTACAAATTGCAAATACATACCATGTAGGAGGTTCTTAAAGGAACATATTTCAGACAGCTGTCAAAAGGAAAAAGGCATTTCTGCTAAAAAACCTAAGGAATCAAAACCTCCAAGCCACAAACTGTTTAGTACAAAGAAAAAAGATGGATCATCATTCATCCCCAGATACATTTTAGTCCATGAATAATGAATCCAAAAGAACTCATGTGGGCTTGTGAATCGGAAAAGAAATGGAAAAGTCATGATTACTAAAGTCTGATCGTTGCGTACAGCAAACGGTGGGCAGGGAGAAACACTCCTCCAATTTCAGGAAAGACTTTCAGGGACCCAGC
The DNA here is from genome assembly GCF_000690535.1 of Cariama cristata. Classification (NCBI taxonomy): domain Eukaryota; kingdom Metazoa; phylum Chordata; class Aves; order Cariamiformes; family Cariamidae; genus Cariama; species Cariama cristata. The sequence goes on along the minus strand of NW_009611185.1, from coordinate 17,533 downwards.
AGAACTCCTCTGACACTATCAAAGCAATTTCTGGGCTGGAAAAATTTGCCACAGTTCCAGCAGGCAGGAGGGTGTTCATACGGCATTACCATCAAGAGTGGCAGCTATGGCCTCCTCTAGGTTCTCTTGCAGAATTTCTCAGTCCTGGCCTTCTTTGAATTGCAGTCAGCTCTTTTACTTTTTGCTTGCACAGAACAGGGGCCAGCTGGCGTTCACAGGCAGTCTACTGCATGCATGGAGCATACAAAAGTGCTTACACTTTGCATAAGACTCTATGCAGACCTTGGATCAACTGCAGCTGAAAGTAAAGAGATTGTGTCAATTCAAAAATGCAGGCTGAAGTTAAGCAGATTGAAAAAAAGGATGGCTGCTTGTGGTATGAGCCACGACTGACCTCCAGGCAGATTTTTCCACAACCAAGAGCCAATAGATCTGAATCATTTAGTCTATAATGTCAAGTGGGTGAGAGCTGTTTTCTATCGCAGATAGAAGGAAATGTTTAAATGGTTTAAAGATGTATTATGTTATCTGAAGACTTGAGTAAAATTGCCAAATCTGGACATGTTCTGGAGGTTATCTGTGTCTAGATAGTATCTTACAAGTAAGACTAATTCTCTGATTATTATTGCCAAGAATTGACCATCTCAATTTGTGGCCGACTGGTTTATTAATCCTCTGCAGACACTTGCTTTGTCATATACTTAAACTAGATTGAATTCTTTTCTCCTATTTTTATACCAGCTATAAGATTTATTTATACTAAGCATTTTTCAAGCTTGTGATTTTTGCAGATTGAGGAGAGGACAAGTTAGGTGTGAATTTGAGTCCAGAATGAGAATCATGATTAGCTTCCTCTTGCCTTTACTTCCAGAAAAAGAAAACTAAAAGTACAATTCTTCACTAAGTACCTTTTGAAGTTCACAAATCAGAGCAGAAGCATTAACCCAAAGAGATCTGTCAAAAGAGCTAGTGACAATCAGAAATACTTCTAACGCAATACATTCTTTTCAGAAAGGATGAAAAGTACGGACACTTCCTGCAGCATATCACTCTCCTTGAACTTCAAAGACTATGCTCAAATTTGTCTAACTGTAGCTAGAGAGCATAACTATATTAATAGAAGACATCCCCAAGAAGTATTTAAAACAGAATCAGTTTTTGCCAACAGGTGGAAATTGAGTACAAGAGGTCAACAAAAATTCTGCTGCTTCTTCACAGTGTCAGTTAGATGATGTCTCCTGCAGCTCTCACATCTCTTCCTGAACTTCTTGAATTAAAAAGTAGCTTATTCCATCTGTCCCCAGACATGACCCATCTTGACCTAGCTTCCTCTTCATATAGAGGATTTGGGAAATTCATCAACCAAATGGTGGTTGTCTTTAAACTACTCAAGTTGTTCCTCCCAGTTCAGTTTATTTTTTTTTTTAATTAAAAAAAGATATGTCATTCCTTAACAATTCCTAAAAAAAAAAAAAAAAAATTAAAAAATTAACTTGCTGTTTTCCTGAGAAAACATCTTTGGCATTTACCGAACATGTTCCGTTATTTGGGTCAGCAGAGAAAGGAATTCTGCTCTCACAAGTATCCTGTTTACCCAAGAGCTTCGGACAATTACCATTTTCTATGTTTAAACTACAATCATTGCTTTAAAAGTCTGAGTAGCACGTATTTGGAGGCTCAAAAAGCACTCAAGGGAAAAATCACTACATGCCTTGTTCTTATATTCCTCCCTAGGCATCCACTTTTGGCCCCTGCTGGAGACACAATACTGGGTGACAGAGACCTTCGATCTGACCCAGTACAGTCACTCTTCTGTCTTCTGCAAGAGTAGTACACTTCCTGTCAAAAAAAAAAAACAAACAAATAAACAAATTTGCCCAGTTTTGTAGAAATTTCCATTTTCCTGGCCTAAGGAAAACATAGCTGCTACTTATTAGAAAAAAAATTCAAGGAGCAACCACTGCATGAGTAGCCTACTCATGAGCCTACACAGAGAACAGAAGTACGGCCGTTTTATCAGAACAAGCTGCAAGATGGGTTAATGCAGACAACAAAGCCCAGTGCTATTACTTAGAAACTTCTGCCAATTTTTTTTTTTTAAGAAGCTGTGAAACAAAAGAATTGGAAACAAGGCTCCAAGTGCGAACAGAGCAACAGTTTGCTTATTTCCAGCAGACCTGCAAATAACCAGCTACAAAAGTCACATTTTGCTACTTAAAAAGATGGAAAGGACAGGCTGGTGCTGAGAAAGGAATTATTCTACCTGCAGTTAATGCACCCATCCCAATCTGCTGAGAGTAGCAGCAAATGGGGCTATAAGATGAATGTTTATAAATAGTTGTGTATATATACATACATGCATATGGACATGGCACCTTTATGAGTCTATAAAAATATAATGCTAGTGTTTATACACCATAGGTGAAGGGCATGAGACGCTGACACTAAATACTTAAAACCAAAGTAAAAGTGCTAATTTGTATACTTTGTACTGCCTTTCATTTTCCTAGATATTCCAAAGGGTTGTTTTGTTTCGTGAACTAAACCTGATTTCTAAGACAAGTTTACTCTTCCTCCTGCATACATTCCTCCTAGGGAGAGGAAAAAAACCCATGAATTAGCAAAATATTCAGAAAATTGTGAATATTCTTTTTCTTTCTCTTTCAAAATACTTCTATATCATAAAGTAAAGATTGATTTTCCTCATCTAAGAGACAAAAAAAAAAAATCTGGGGGTTTTCCAACCCATGTCTCCTTGAATTCTGTTAGTAGCCAGAAGATATCTCTTAATTTTAGTGCTTCCCTCATATCTACTTCAAAGAGTGTTATTTCTTTAATCATCCCTATAACATTGGCTACAATATAGCAAGTCTAACATATGATACAGTAAATTTTACAATAAATTCATTATTATTCCAGCATAAAACAGTATCAAACAAAAAAACACTCAGAATGACATGTTAAATCAAATGGTGTGTATTCCCAATTGCTGTTTGAAAGCTGCAAGTTGCAAGATAATCAACCATTAGTTAAGTCGACACAATTAATTTTAAATAAGTCATCATTTAATGCTATTAAAATAATTTCATATTTGCATACAGAATGTCATATGGCATATTATTTACAAAATAGCTCAATGTCATATAAAATTCTTTACATTCAGTATAGGAACTTAATTATTCTAGCTAAATAACAAGAACTCAAATCTATTCCCTGTATGCAAACTCTATCTTAAAGTTGAACAGCCTGAACATTTTTCATCTCTTACTCTTCATTGTCTTTTATTCAACTACCTCTCCTTCTGCCTTACAACTGACAAACTCTTTTGCCTTACAGTTGGTAAAAGATCAGCATTGATCATTGATGTGAATATTGTTAAACATTACTGCCTTTTATAGATGTACGAAATTCAATTTTTTACCTTACCAAAATTAACTTAACCTTGGTTAATTTGCTACTGAGCTTCCATACTTGGCCTCTTCAACTTTCATTTGTTGCAATTTCAGGCTGGGTCTTATTTATGATCAAGCTTACAGAATATGTCAACTGTTGGGAAATAGAAACATTAGAATAGAGTGGGGTTTGCACAGAATTTGCTTTCTTTCAGCATCAAAGAATTTTGGCAAGAATGGGTGAATGCCATTTTTAGCGAAAACTCTGTTTCTTGTCTTACTACTCAAACTTGATTTTATGCAAAAACCTGAAATTACACATATGAAATCACCAGGCATTACTGAAGTAGTACAACTAAAATATTCCCGGTTTGAAAATCGTCTTCTCTTAAAAAAAAGTTAGAAGTATATTTGACATACAAGAATTATGACAATAATAGTGCCAGAACTCTATTTTACACTGTTTTCCACTTTCCTGAAGACATAAAGTACCATTCATGTAAAAATAAGGTTGGTAAAAAAACTTGCGGGAAACACTTTAGCCAATACTTTGGTCTATGAAGTTCATGTAGAAAGATCATAAACTAAATTCTTTTCAAGAAACTCAGGATAACCAGAATACCACAAGTTCTCTCAAGGAGCTGACAGAATGCAAGCAAGTGCTTCTAACTGCTATGGGAACTGGACTAAGAACTCAACAAGACATCTGAATGAACATATAGCATGTAAAATATGGCAATATTTATCCACTCCCAAAATATCAATGCAAACAGGTATCATTTCCTCTGTCCGAATCACAAGTTTTAAATGAGCTGCTATTACGGACATTAACAGAATACATTAATAGCATGAGTGTGTTGATTTTCATAAGCTTTCAATATATTTATAAACTCACATTAGTACTACTGGGTCTCTTCTCTTAAGTTTAGCAATATCCACTTGTAGTCAATATTTTCACTGTTGCGGTCCAGTGAACAGAAGCTGAAAACATCCACTAATGATACAAAAAAGTAAAGATGGCCTACTATTAGGTATCAATGTATGCTTCAAAACTAGTATTTGAAATTAAGATATACAGGCTTCCATACACTTACATGCAATCCTTAGATCACTATAAATCCAAATCCAAGAAGTAAAAGTATAAGCCTGTGTGTGTATGGAACAGAATACACTGTTAATTGAAGAACAACGATTTCTTGAGGCCTCACATGAAGACGCCAATTAAAAACCACTAATTTCATACCCAAAGTGTCCACAACAGTGCTCTGTCACATCTACATTTAATGTGTGTTACACATACACTGTAGTAGCACATAGCAAAACTCCATCTGCCACCATCACCCAACAACTGTGTTCCCTGGCTGTGATTTGCAACTGTTATAAGCCAAATTTTAAAGTTTGTCAAGCATTTTCTGCTATCCTTCCCTTCAGGATAAAAACCAATAAAATCTGACTGTATCATGCATGTGGATGCACTGAATAATAATTTTATTCCTCTGTTACAGAAGATTTCCTAGGTCTGAGAACAAGATCTTTGATAGAAGTAGTGATTTCCTGGAGCTCTTTTCGAATGGCATCTCCTCCTTCCTCCTCTTCCAGGTTATCTGTTGAGTCACCGTCTCCATGTTCAGTTTTCTTAGTCTGGTTGATCAATTGTTTCACTACTAATCCCTGGTATTTGACTAACAGACAATGCTGATCCTGAGAGGAAAAAACAGAACAAAACAAAGGAATGTCAGTATTAGGGAGAAGGTACACAGACCTTTAATTAAAGATTAAATTTTTTAAAAAAGCGTTCTTGCATTCTTGCCTGAAGAAGGTTAGTGATACGTAAATATATTTCCATCAAGGTATTTTGCAACCTAAATTCTGAGACACATTCAAAGAGGCAGAAAAATGAAAGTGCATCCATGCTGCAAGAACAGGACAATTAACCACTGAAGCAGGAAAGTAATGCAGTTAGTAAACACCACCAGTTCTGGCAGTTTACAATACAGAATTTCAGTATTTTTACTTTTGAAGAGGTATATCTTTCTTTAAAACTGAATTAGAAAAGTTTAAAAAGCAACCATGCTCTAGCTGGGAGGAAAGACAGCATAAAAATTTTCAGTTACAAGAATTATAACATCCTTCAATACATAGCTGGCTTTACGGAAAAAGGCAAAAGCTACAATACTAATAATAGATTGATTTTTAATTTTATTAAAAAAACACTGAAGACAGATCCCTGAAATGATAGGTTTGAAATACAACACAGATCAGAGAAATTGTATATTCTGTAGATAGAGTAATGATTAGACATGAAACACAAAGATGCCAGTCTTACGCAGCAGAAATAATATAAGGCACAACTCTTATGTTCTGTCATAGAAAAAAAGGTACTTTCCCCTTAAAAAGCTAGAAAGGAATACCTCTGGAATCTTGCCACTTAGGAAATTAATGATCTGTGGTACTGATCTTCCTGGTGCATGAAGCATACAGTGGGTTGAAAACTGAAATAACAGTACTGATGTCAGGTGTAGAACAAGAGCTGGATCTTCTGTGACTTTTAGCTGTTCAATCAGAGCTTGTCTATGCTGAAACAGGACTTGCCTAAGGAACAGGAATACATTATATAAAAATATGTTTCTCATTCTGTCTTACAGTAGTTGATAACAGATTCTAAAGCATATTTAACTTCAATTAATTTTAATTTTCTCCTCTGACTGGCTATTTCTTTATGTGAAATTCCATATTTAAAAAAAAAAAAAACAACAAAAAACCTCGCATCGGTGTAGCTCAGCTTTTGAAAGCCCCCTAGAGAATTTATAAACTATGTTGTAGCAAGTCAAGCAAATTAATTAAATATGAACTCTCTGCTCCTCCTTCTCCCATGGAATTGGGACTGCTTGGCTTTGTATTTTTCAATTAAACATTTTGGAAAGAAAGACTGCCTCTTACACATTCTGCGTGACTGCTACCAAACTAATCATCCAACATTCGTGCAGCAATAGAGCTACATTTCACATACTGTGCATAGAAGAAATAAAATGAAGGTACCTTTCCTTCTTTTTGTCTCCTTTTTTCACCATAATACCACAAATATCCACTGCAGAATCAAGCCATGAGAGAAATTCTTCTACACTCTATTAAAAAATTATATAAATATTTAATCTGTGTTAGCAGATTATAGAAAAGGTTAACTACTGTTCACAACTAATCACACAAACAGATGATTGAATACATTTGGAATAAACTATGGAAGAAAAGAGAAAATAAAAAGTATTTAGTAGAAATTAACTTTATTCATCTTCCAATAGTTCATACACTTAAATACTAAAACAAACTATAAACCATTCATCTTAAAAATGGAATTAAAAAAGGAATACATGTTCTACAGTTATTTACTGATAGATTTTTTCTTAAGAAACCTATCAGTATGGCCTTTTGCATAAAAGAATTAATAAATTACTTTCCTTTGTACTCACACTGCCATAATCTGAAGGGTTTTTTTTAAAATATCCAGGATTTTACTAGTTAAGAAATACATGAGAGAACAATCAGGAACTTCAGGAATAAAATACAAGAAACATCAACCACTTTAAACCGCAGATTCTCAGCTTTTACTTTTCTCACCTGCATATAAAAGATATGCCGGATTCCCTCTGGAAGCAAAGAGCTGTGTGACTATCAGTATCAAAATACAAGATCACCTTCTCACCTCTTAAAATTCACAGATATGAAAATATACTTACTCTCACCGATTTATACAAATTCAAAAGATTATTTTGCTTTTGTCCTTCACAGCAGCAGCAGTTATGTACTACACTATGTCAGCTATTTATTAGCATTGTATCAGCAGAATGGAAAATCTGAACTCAAAAATTCTGGATCATTTTACCTTGCCATTCAGAGAAGTATGCAGTTTAGTTAGAGGACCTTTGGTGTCTTCTGGCAATTTACCTAAAATCTTGGTCCGAACCTGTATGAGGCAAGAATGGAAATAATCTGTAATATTAATTACCATTTTAGCTGTAGGCATATTTAAACAGAAGATTATTAAATATTAAATAAACATCACTGATCTACTTGAGACTGTTAAAAAGGAACTGTTATCTGTGTACCTCACTTGTGATTGTAGAATAATTTTCTGTTTTCATCATTGAATCGGATGCGAGGAAGTTGAAAATAAGATTTGTAATGTCTGTACAGACAGTCTTCAACAGGTGTTTGGCAAGGTTAGTCTGAGTCTCATCTGTTAGAAGAAGGTCAGTGTTAGGCAGTGTAAACACATCTCTCAGATTTTCCTTTTTAAACTGCTGCTCTTCCTTGACCTTGAATGTAGATTCTGGAATAAATTCAACATCCTTGAAGGAGCATATTCATTTTTAAAGTATATATTTATTGTACCTGTGAAATGCTTTGTTCCTTTTTCAAATAACCGAATGTTGCTGTACAAGTTTGAGAATTCCTCCTGCAAGTCCTTCATAGTCTGTCTTCTGCTAGTTCCGGAGGAAGATGTTGAAGACGTAAAAACAGAACGCACAACCTCCTGATAAGTCTTTGTTAAAGGTCTTAGGGAAGAAGAAAGGAGAAAAAGGGAACATTAAGCAAAGGGTAAAACTGTAGAAGGTTTATCCAAATACATCAGCAATAGAGAAAGTCACCTCATTACACAGTAAATGAATGGGACATGAATGCCACAGAATGGTGAGACAAATAAAAAGCAAATAATCACAGAATTGATTTGGTTGGAAGAGACCTCTGGGATCATTGAGTCCAACCTTTGCCCTACCACCACCATGTCAGCTAGACCATGGTACTAAGTGGAAATCAGAAAATGCACAAGAAAATTAAATCGCACTTTGGTAATTGCAGAAATACTATTGGTTACAGCATGTGTGGTATGTAAATGCTTGCCAAGGTTTTAGCTCATAACAACTCCTAAACAGGAACAAGATGAAAGATAGGAAAGATTTCCAGAAGCAACGCTATTCACAAACTCTTTCAGGCGTCTGTGGACAAATTTCAGACCAATGAGAACTGTAAGAGGGGAAGACTTAAGTTGTGTTAAGCTAGCACAGGCCCTTCTAAAGATGTAGTTACCACTGCATTCCAAGTTTATTCAAGCTTGGGCTGTTACAGTCCTACCACATCTTTTTTCCCCTGAACACACACACACACACACACATTCACACCCTCTCTCTTGTATGGAACATCTTTTAAGAGAATTTACTCATCTTTGCTTAGATCAGTTTGCTGACCCAGCTTACGATTCAGTTCACATAGGTACCAGCAGAGCCACAAAAGACAGGAAACATGAACATATACCAAGGTCTGTACAGAAGATGGGACCGGTGAAACCCCAACGTGGATCAGTGTAAGGGGCTGGAAATACACCCATGAACCTGAAAATACGCTTGCTGACAAAGGATGCAGAACCACGTACTGTAAGCAGAAGCATTATTTCTCATTACTATGTCAGCATGGCTTTCTAATACATAAGCGAGTATGTAAGATGGAGCTGTATAGAAAAAGAATATTGTGGTTCACTTCAATCAACAAAACATTTTTTTCTAAGCAAGAAAAGAGTTTGAAGAGAAGATTCATCTGAAATGACTCACAGACTTTCTAACTCCAGTTGAATTACTGAAATTACCTTATCAGATGTTCAGCAAGTTCTGTAATAAGCTCTTCAGGGCAATCCTGCATGTGGGTCTTTAAAACATCCTGAATTTCCTCTTCTGACAAGAAAGGGAACTCCGGCTGCTTATTCCTACCTGTAGCGGCCATGAGCAACATTCATTGAGTAAACATTGTATCTAGTTTTGCTGCAGTTACTCTGTGGCATGAGACATTGAAATGCCTCAAAGTCCAAACCTCCATAGAAGAAATGCGTCCCTAACAATGCAGAAAAAGGGATGACCACACATGACAGTTAAAATTTTACACATATGAAAAACTGACAAAATTTCTCTTTTGATCACTTAGAAGTTACTTTCTGTAATAGATACGTTAACCAGTATATGAGGACATGCATTTTTGGTGAGCCATTTCAAACTGTCTGGCCCATCCATTAGTTTAGAAACAATGATGTCACCAAGTCCAAATAATTTTTAAATGTTCCTATTTGAAGGATTTCATAAGGTGGTTTTTTTTTTTTTTTAACACCCCATTTAGTAGGGTACACAATCATGTAACAGAAAGTGTCCTAAACTTGAGGTTACAGTATAAAATCTGAGACATGATAAAGCAAAAATATTAAACCAGACAAGAAGTTCCAGTAATAAAATCAACTTACATGCTGCTTGTAAATGCATATGAATTAGTGCATCTGTATTTTGGTTTTGGACAAAATATGAAGTTTGTCTGCATGCTGCAGAATTTAGTTTTTACATGTAAGAATGAGATCAGGATGATGACAGGGAACCAGAAAAGGACAGGTCTTCCATGTTCCAGATGTAGCATAAAACAGGTTTATTCTGCACATAAGGTAACTGAATGAATGGAAATCATGATGTTCCTAGTTGTGCCACAGCAGCAATGAACAACATACAAGGCTATACAAACAGGTGGAAAGGGAGCTTAAATCATGTTTTTGAAGAGTCTTAATTATATTTGAATGGTTACATCCAAATTTATCTTGGGATTTTAGTTCAATCTATTTATTACAGTACAGCAATACAAGCAGCAACAACTGTAAAACATGAAAGGCTACACCAAAAAAAGGTTATTTAACACTGTTTTACTCAGTAACGCGGCAGTCTTGGCAAATAACTTCATTTATATGTGAATTACAATAATCTATGAGAGTAGTATCATACAAAATTAAGATGGTGTACTTCACAACTTCAAATATCATGTTTAAAAGTATTTTTCGGTCAGTATTGAAAGTCTAGATACTATATATAAAATGGAAGTACGCATTTCTAGTACTCCATCAAATAAAAGAAATAACACATAATTATGATTGTTTCATTTGCAATCACTGTTTGCTAAAAGTTTAACAATGTAGGTGTTTACTTCTGAGCAAGCCATCTATGCTCCTTTTCCTAACAGAAAAGGTAGAGAAATGGGCATCAAGAGGGAGCGATTCAAACTCAGCCTGTAATACACATCTGAAACAAGTGAGACAGACTTCATAGTACCTACCTTCCTCCATTACAAAGTCAATAGCTATAAAGGTAGCCAGCCCAGATTTAGAAGTCTCAGTTAAACAAGATGAATTTTATTTAAAATATCAGCACTTTATTTTGACCGTGTATTTTATCCCTGTGAGGAAAAACATCCGAGTACTGTTTTATTGCTATGATTTTTTAATTTAAGCTAATTAAGCTTTGGAACTGGATGAGAACTTCTCCATTTGTCATACACTATTCAGCAGGTGTTAAGAAACCAAGTTTAATATGCATCCCAAAATCTATGGCATTTCATACCTAAAATCAAATTAAAAAAAAAAAAAATGCTCTCATTTCCTTTACTTAAATTTCATTCTTAAAGATTAAGCTATACTTTTCAGTGAATATGGTACATTCATTTCATTTAAATAGCCACTGACACAATTCTAAGTAAATAGTTTTCTCATCTTTGGTATTTTACCTGACCTTATCAATACAGTGGGGAAAAAGAGAGATGTGCAAAAGCAAGTGATAAAAACATGTCAGTATGAATAGGTAGTGCCCCAAATAAAACGACAAACCTGTGCTAGTTGCTTGCGACTCTTCATCGCTGTCAGCATCCTTTCTTCCTTTCTTCTTGGTTTTCTTAATCTTTATCTCCCTGGCATTACCTCCTCCTCCTCCTCTCGCGCTTCCGCTGCCCTCTGGTGGAGAATTATTTGCTTAGGGCACAGCAAAGTTGTAGCACTTAAAAGGTTTACAATATTATGCTAATTTATCTGTGTTACTTGTTAATGTTGAATTAAAAAAACCCACAATCTGATTCTAAACGTAACCTACAATACATATTCCAGAATCTTAGGGCCATAAGTTTCATTCTTAAGAAAAAAAAGCAATTCAGTCAAAGCTTTGTTTAAGCTAATGTCATTAATAGACATAGACTAATAATATCAAATATACATATTAAAAAAAAGACCAATATCTTTTTCCAGCTTAAAACAGATGAGACACCACTGTCCACAATGTACTGGGAGATTTTCTGTTGGCTGAAAACAGCATCTTAGCAAGCATTTAGCATTTTTATTCAGTGACACTGAACAACTGAGCTACTCAAAAACATTCCGGATAATGTAACTTTGTTAACTTTCAGAGAAAGAATCCTACATAGTAAGCATTTATCCAAAATATTCTTGGAAGCATGCATTCAATTAACTAGAACACTAATTCTTTTCTGACTATTCCTAGATAAGTATAAAGCAACGAGATGTTCCAGTTCTGACAAACATAACAAATCACTTAGTTCACAGGTCCTGTAACCCATGTATTCACACTGCAGACAGGATCTCAATTTGCAATACAGTTCCCTCTCCACAAGGTAAGCTGTTCTGCGCTTTGTTCCCTTTTTCACAGCTTGCTCCCTTCTTTTTCCATTTGAAAGAAATTTAAACTCCAGAATAATTAGTTCCATATATGCCCTAAGTCTTGAGAAAGTAGTTATTCTTCCATTTAAATATAAGGTCCAAGATTTCATGTAACTACATTATATAACAGTACTGTCATTTAAGAAAAGGAAATACAAAGATGAGATGCTACTACCCACAAAGCTAACTGCATCTGTTACGTGCTCTAGATGGATTTTTAAGCGTTACTTTGCAGGAACAACAAACTAGATCACTTGCAGCTAGCAGCGGATGGTGTACTTGTGAGACTTTCTGAGTCTGTGACCTCCCCCCAAAAAAAAAAAAGAGTTGTTCTTCACAAGCTTATTTGAAATGTGACTTCATTCAGCTGAGCAGATACAAACTGTTTGTCAATTGTGTAATATACTAGTTATTTTGGAAACAAGCTCCCTTCATTCTGTATTCCACTTAATAGCCATACAGAAAAAGCTGCAATCTGCAGTCAAGATCTTATGCACAGAGAGATGAAGCAAGAGAGACTACTGCCAGACAAGCTGTATTTTATGACAACAGGATACATGGATTGTAACCCACAGAAAAGATTTCAAGAGTATGTGCCTCTACAGATAGTTGTACAGACTGTTGCAAATGGTATTATAAACAGACAAAAGAGAATTTATCTTGAAAATTTTCATTATTCCGTACATGGCACAATCTATATTTCTATGAACTGCATTAACACTACACCATGTCAGGTTACGCTTGAACAACAGATATTGATATGTTCACGCGCAGACCTTAAGATAGGCAACGTGACATTGGTCGCATTCTGCCAATATGCAATAACAACACCTAATCCTTGAACCACGATGTTGACCGTTTTAAGGTAATACACATAACAGTCCATAAAAAAAACCACTTCAGGGTAGTGCTAGCTGCTGCAGTATATGTTACCTGTGGATATGAATGTGTCTAGACATTTAGTAGATGCTCAGTAGAGTCGCACTCCTCAGAGGGCTGGAAACTGAAGTCATTCTATTTATGACAGTTCAATTAAAGTTCAAGCTTCTCTGCCTCAGCTATGGCCTAGAAAAATCTGCTGTCTCTTGTGGAAAGAATAAGTTTAGTCTCCATGTCAACTCAGTCATGGCCTTTTTAAGAGTAGAAGATAATGTTTTATTTTGCAGATAGGTATATTCAATTAAGCTAGATGCATCAGTGCTCCAATTGTGTTATTTTCAGTAGCATATAAAGTTCTGCATGTGAGTTCAACATAGATAGATGCATCAGTGCTCCAATTGTGTTATTTACAGTAGCACATAAAGCTCTGCATGTGAGTTCAACATAGACTGCTCAGCTGTGCTGTAGCAACACAAGAGCCACATAAAGTTTTTGGGACTGAAAATAGAGTCTTCAGTCTCAACAGTGTTTTAAAAACCAGAAAGATTTGAAAGGGTTAAAACCACACATTTTTATTCTTCCTCAAATTAAAATCTATTCTAAACAGCCACCACACAAATGGAGTAAGGCTTGGGATTAATTTAACCCAGAATATACTTTAAAGTAAACTGTGTGAATCTCCAAGTAACTGTTACGTCTGCAAACAACAGAAAATTGTCTGGCATGGGGTTCTCAGAAAAGATGTAAAATATTCTCAACCTCCCTCCCCCAAACCTCATTTCTCTATTTAGACAGAGTGATTTTAGAATTAACTTCTCAAGACTATTAAAAAAATATTTTCATTTTCCTGGATTCCTGAAAAGTGGAGAGTAAGAGTGTATCTACACTGTGTAATAAAAAAATGGCACAGAGGTCCCTGAGCTAATACTGGTTTGGTCAGTCCTCATTGCACAACTCCCATCTTATGTGACCATCCTGTATACACTAATAAATGAACTTGGATTCCTCGCTTCTAAAGTCAGCTGTCTTGTGTTGGACTAACTCAAGATATCTTTACGGCACTTCCTCGGCAGTTCTAAATCTGAAATTAGTTCGCACGGACATAGCTCAGATATATCTACACCCACAGTATAATGATGAGAAGTGGTTGGATTATTTCTTAAATATCTTCAGCAATGGACTGGAGGCAACTAATAGACTACAATACATAGTAACTTTATATTTGAGTATTTCCAAGGCTAAAAAAGCCTCTTTTCTTTTTTTTTTGGCTTAAACTAAATATTGATGCCTTACCTATTGCTTTCTTTCTTCTTTCATCCTTTTTGTCTTTTTTATTAGCGTATGAATTCTCTAAAGCAGAAGCCTGTTTTAAATCTTCTTCAGTAATTAAAGTCACAGGGTTATTTTTCATTTCCTAAAATGAAGAACATTCACTTAACAGCAAAAAGATACACATAGCAACAAAAGATACATAAGGAAACATTTAAGCCATTTGGCCATTTTTAAGTATACTCATCTAACACCATGTTTTCCAAGTGCAACATGTGAGACATTTATTATTCTCTTCAAAATTTATCATGATCACACTGTTAGTGTGATGGTGTTCCCTGAGTGCAACTGAACATACATTAAATTACACCGATTACATATACAAACTTTTTTTCATTTTTGCTTTTCTTCTCAAGCTGTATTTCAGATCAGATGTAAAGAGATGGTAACAGCAAATAGGAAGTGACATAACTATACTCCAACACTCAACATATATTGCATCTTGACCAATAAAAAACCCCTGTACCTTTTCAGCTTTCTGTTGCATCATATCAGAGAACAGATCAGCACAGCTGCTTAGAAACTTCTCACTGACCACAATGGTGTCACTGAAGACTAAACCTGAAGAACTTTTGTTTAAAGACCTCATCACTTGCTGAAGCAAAATCCCAGCATCTTCTACTGACAATGAGCTGGGCAGAAGAGTCTAGGGTAAAGAAAATCAAGATCATTTACATACAATAATCTGTTCTAGAATGGACAGACATACTTGTATGTGGATCAATAGAGTCCACGGTCACCCCACTTGATTTCTGTTAACTAATTAGAACATATTGCACTTTTAAAATTAAACTAGTAATTTACGAGTATCTTCTAACATCCCAAGTCAGCATTGCTCTAGAGTATGTGCTACCTCTGGGCAAATGCATGGCAACTTCTTCAAAACGCAGCTCAACAGATACAGAGTAACACCAAACATGAAACAACAGCAGGCCTCCTTACAAGCAGCAAAGTAGTCCCGTAAGGCCTAAAATTAGGATTTAGTCAGGACAAAATGGCTAATATCCCTCTGCTTACCAAAACAGTTCAGTCAAAACTTTTCCCCTCAAAAACCCCTACAGAAATATATTGCTCTCTAGCAAAACAGATTAGCACGAATTTTGAAATGAAAGTTAGTCTTAGGTATCTACCAACTGAACACTGATATGTCCTTCTCCTGTTTTTGTTCAGACCAACTTAAAGGCAAATAATGCCTTTTTACTTGTTATTTTACTTCAGTTGAATATTATTCTTTGAAAACATGGAATTTTCATTAGACATACATGTAGTAAATAAAGTATCATTTGACACAAAAATGAGACTAAATAAATAAATACAACAACTGAAAGGATTACTTACTGCTACATCTATCCAGTTTCCTGAGCTGATGGCTTCCTCTACAGAGGCTTCAACTTGATCCACAATTTCTTGACCAACACAAGCTGCTCTCAGAAATAAGAGTTGTGTGGACTTGTATCTTTTTTTAATATAGCCTGCTGGGTCGGGGATGCCAAGTCTGTACAATGCATCAAATTCTATAAAATAGTTAGATGTCTGTTACATTTAAGTACCTTCATATACACACAGGATCTTAGATGGTAATTTTTTTTGAAAGCAGGAAATGAAGAAGTACATACATTTTTTATACAAGTAAATGCAGCCTCAACCTGATGCTGACCGAAAACTTAGTCCAGTACAAGCTATACCTAAACAAAGTTAATAGAAATATGAAGATAAAATCATGGACATGATTTTGGTCTGAGTTTTGGAAAAAAAATGTTTTCTTCAGATTCTTATACCATTAAGTTTATCTTTGCAATTAGATCTTTCCAAATTAGTCTAATATAATATGAACAATATTTACAATAAATATAATGTCAGAATGTTTTGTTTTTAAAAGTTACTCCAATATACTCATAGAATTGTGCAATGCCTCAAGCAAAGCATTTCAACTATTTGGCAGTTTATACTTAGACTTTCTCAAAACATTCAAAGACTTTGACAGGTACTCTATCAGTCAAGCAGTATTACAGAAATACTCAATACTACTACAGTAAATTATGCCAAACCTTTTCAAACTGCAAGACTAACTGTTATTTAGGGACTGGCCCTTTGGGATCATAAGGGTACATTCCTCTGTTTATTCAGGTCCACATTTTCCCATAGCTCCTGTTTTACAACACCATCATCCAGCATCACTCAGCTTTAAGTTACAGACTTGTATGGATTCAAACCAGGATACTAGTGCTAACCACTTCAATTCTACAAATCTTATTTTGGAAAAGCTTCTTCCTGTGCACTACACACTTGGCTATCTGGGCTATTAACATTCAAATTTGGTTGTAATCTGGACACCTGGACTGAAACTCCAACCATGTGGGTCAAACACAATCATCTGAAAAGCCTACAATGAGCAGTCTGAGAAATGTTTTCAGAACAGTAATAAAAGTAGCATTTGTAACTCGGTGAGAAATAGTTACTGTTTAGCAGTATGGTTGTCTCTGCTGAAATATGGTTTAGTGATAAAGTAACACCCATCATTATAAGCAAGATGGTCTTTTAACAAAGGAATATCAACTACTGTATTATTTCCACTTACTCTTGTGAGGCTTCACTGTAGACACTAGCTATATTATGGTAAGATGAATTACCTAAACTAGTTTAAAAAAGATATTTTATCTATCAGAATATAGATTAATTACCTAAGTAACCATTCTGCTTGAAAAAGGAATCCACCCAGTTGCTCTGCGTTCTGGCATAGATGTCTGGAACAAACACAGCCTTATCCTGTCTCCCACCAACCACAGTGCCTTTTAGACGACCAGTGTTAACCAGTTCTTCTAGCACAGCTACGAGAAGAAAATAAATGAAGCAGCATTTTCCACTTTGATATATCCATTAACCAAAACATAGCAATTATTTTCCCTGGTTTGTTTCCTCTTTTTGCCCACCCATTCGTTGTTTCTGCTTGTTCTATCTATCAATTATTTTTAAGACTTTGGACAATGTCTTGATAAAAGCTCTGGAAATCACACAATATTTCAAAAGAGTGAGTCACAATGGCAGGATCAAAACACTTTTTATTGAACATATACCTGGACAGTTCGAGCTTTTAATTTAGAAAATGTAGTCATAGAAGAATCTTTCTTGGGCCAGAAAATAAAATACATAAATATTTTATTAATAATGTTCTCTTCGAATTCACTGCTTGCATGTTAACCATGATGGAAAAAAGGGAAATCTGAACATACTAAAATGACATGAAAAATTGCTACCTAAACTGTCTAAACGTGAGCATGTCTTACTGGTGACCATCTTCATGGTTTACAATGTTCACACTGTTGTCAATAATCTTCTGGTAACGCACAAATATTCCTGACAAAGAACATATTGGTAACTGGTAGTATCAAAGCACTAAGCCTTTCTCAATGCTAAA
>NW_009611184.1:0-25375 GCF_000690535.1 Cariama cristata | reverse complement strand
GAGCTGGGGTTGTTCAGCCTAGAGAAGAGGAGTCTGATAGGAGACCTGATCGCTCTCTACAACTACCTGAAAGGAGGGTGTAGCGAGGTGGGAATCAATCTCCCAAGTAACCAGTGACAGGATGAGAGGAAACGGCCTCAAGTTGCTCCAGGGGAGGTTTTAGATTGGATATTAGGAAGAATTTCTTCACTGAAAGGGTTGTCAAGCATTGGAAAAGACTGGCCAGGGAAATGGTACAGTCACCATCTCTGGAGGCATTTAAAAGGCTTGCAGATGTAGTGCTTAGGGACATGGTTTGGCGGTGGGCTTGATCATGCTAGGTTTACAGTTGGACTTGATGAACTTATGGGTCTTTTCCAACCTAAACGATTCTATGTTTCTATGATTAGAGCAGTTGTGGGAGGTTGTAGTTTAGGTTTGGAGTTTCGTCATGGTTAGAAGGACACAGAACATGACACTCACAATTTCTGGACACGTTTTCTTACCACTGAACTCTGTAAAAGCCTTCCTCCACTAGCTGTGTTTGTGAACGCAAAAGCGTAACCATGTTGCTGTGTGTTTACCATGCTCTGACCCAGCCTTTTCTTCCAGGCACTTCCGAGAAAATGTGCCTGGTTTTGGCAAAGCTTGGCCGAGAGGTCAGTGCTGGCTAACAGGTAGTCCTGGGCATAGTCAGAACTATTGGCGCTGTTCTTAGACCATCTTTCATTTCAAACACAGTTTTGGTACCTCCAGGCTTAGACTGATCAGCAGGTTTTGGATCTTATTTTGATTGAAAGGCTTAAAATCTAAATTCACTTTTAAGGTGCTTAAGAGTTTACATAGAGGCTAGGTGTTTTGTTTTAACTTCACTGAATCTGTCTTTTAATAATAATGTGAGATTTTAGATTTTTCTTTTTTTCCTGTTTAACTGCACATGTTTCTTTAACCTGTGGTATCTTGGAAAACTGGTACTCTAAATTGCTCACACATCTTTTTTGGATCAAATTCCACAGTAAGAAAGAAGTATTTCCCTGTGGTTCCATTGCTGCCTTTGGTGTGGGATCAAGAGCTACAGATGTCATTGCATCTGGAGGCGCTCTCTTCAAAAGCAGCTAATTTCCAAGATGGCAAAATGTCTTTGATCCACAGCGGCAATGGGCTCCAAAGCTCAGGCATTCTTACCAAGTTCAGCCAGTGTCTAAATGTCACTTACTGTATCTTTTGCTACACACATAGGCAGAGATGATAGGAATGCATGGTGTGGACCCAAGCAGCGAGCTACAATTTTAATGCGCTTAATATGTAACCATAATCAGACATAAACTCTGTTCAGCTTATGTGGATATAGCATACTAACACACTGTACATGGTGCTAAGGTATTCTGTCTGTACATAGACCCCTTTAAGGAAAGAATTAGGATATCTGATCTGGTGTTTGGAAGCCTTTTCCTAAGGCTTCATAGGACAGGAGCTGCAGTGTGATCACGAGCTACAGCTTAAGGCCTTATCCCATGGTTTGCCTCTGAGGACTGCACTGAACCTTCCTGCCTATGGACACCCTCCAGCAGATTTCTACTTGCAACAGAATGAGGTGTAAATAGTTTTCATTGCAAACAGCTTTCAGGGTGTTTTTTATGCAATAAAAAGCTGAAGTCAGATTTGTCAAAAAAAGTCACTTGTCAGCCACTGTGACCCAGGAGACCCGTTACAGCTCAGAATCGTGTATTTGGAATATGTGTGGTTTGGGGAGTGAGGAAGACTTGGCTTTGAAAACAGAAGTTCAATCGTTATTTATATGCAGACAATCTCAATGAATCGTTTATGTAGCATATGTGTAAATGAGAGCAAAATGTGACTCAGCGTCTTGTGATGAAAAGCAGATGCCCAGAAACATCTCGTTTTGTTAAGTGTCACATTCCCAGGCCATCACTAATGAGAGCCTTGGAAATCTGTAAGTAAATGTTTCTTCTTTGTGTCCTAGACATTAATGGTTATCAATAGCAGCAAGCTGCTGAAGTCAGCTTAAATGGCAAGAATGCTTTTCATGAAAACAGTAATGGGTAAAAACAGGTTGAATTTGAAATTCAGTGCAGGCACATGCTTCAGGCTTGCCTGAGAGGTGATCTGTCTAGAGACCTCTGCATTGTTCATGATGGTGAAAAACTGGAAAATGACTAATCACAGAGCTGGTTAAATGTGCAACAGGCAAGCTTGGGTTCTGTATTGAGACAGTCTTTTTGCTTTCTGCAGGCTGGCAGTTACAGGGTCCTGCTGCCTCCCTCAGCAGAAGGAAGACTCCAAGAATTAATGAAGTATCCATAGAAATATAGGCATAAACAGCAAGACTGTCTTGTGCCCCATATGTGTTCTGCATCTTCCTGCTTCCTTGCTTTAGCTCGCCAGCAGAACAGCTCCATCCACTTGTACTGCTGCAGGATTTAACTTTCTCCTTCAGAAAAGGATATTTCTGTAATAGGTGATTTCCATATACTGTCTATCCCTAGTGTCAGGGATACTGTCTCAGTATTTCATTGCACCTTTCGAAAATAAGATTCAGTGTTCCAAGCATTAACTGAATCAGTAGGATTGCCTGCACAAATAAAAGTTGAAGCATTACTTAGAAGGACATAGTCAATGCAAGAAATCATTAGTTTTGATATAATCCCCATTTCTACTTTTAACATTCTCCATAATTTCTTTTTTGGACTAATTATCCCCTGTCTTTAAATCAGCTATATGCAAAAATGTTTTTGAAACAAAATTTAAACCAATTCTTATCTATATGAAAAAAAAAAAATATCTGAGTTATCAAATAGCATGCAAGTGTTCTAACTTTAAATGAAATTTTGAGCTTGTACAAGAAGAGATTTTAAAATTTCCTGTACACATGGACATACAGCATCAAGGTGTGTCATTAGACTATGGGAAACTGTGTTTAATATTTTCCTGAGGCCACAAAAGAGGTTTTAAAACTTGTTTAATTATCTTAAACCTCCTTGCAGATTTAAACTTTTGAGGACAGTTTGGTGCATTAGAAGATCCCGTTTTATGGAGTTAGGTGAAAAGTAGCTGCACGAGGATATATTTTTATGTCTATATTCTGTGGTAGCTTTTATTTATTTTTTAATATGACCATTTCTCCATATTATTTGAGGAATTTAAATTAAGGCACGTATTTGAGGGTAATTATTTTTAAAATGTACACTTTAAAGGAAACTTCATGCAGGCAGGACTTTAACATATGAGTGTTGGTAGTCATCTGAATGTTGAATTTTGTATTTGTGGTTTTAAGTTGTGTAAGATTTTGGGGCAGCTTTTACCTTACTATATGATAAAGATACTTCAGCTTTTGCTTGTAATACAATTCCTAACTTAGCTCGTCATCTTTCTCTAGCTTAACCAACAATGTATCTGCCTTATATTGATGGAGCCTGAGTGGGCTAGAGAAAAAAATGTGGCTGTGATGTTTTGCACCTTTTTCCTTTCCAGCAAGACTCGAAACAGGGACTTGCTCACCACTTAAAACTATTGCTGAATATACAGAATATTGAATGTTACGGATAAGGAAAGTTCTTTGTGCCAAATGGCCTAGATGCTTACAGATGGGATATTTGGTGGTTACTGGGTTCTTAGAAATGAACAAGTGCCTACATAGAAAGTACATGTCCAGAATCTCACCTCAGCTCTTCCAGGTATATACCCATGTAGCCCTGTTGATGTCACTGCTGTTTTTCAATAATATTATGACTATTTCTTCTGTTTGGAGAGTGTGCCTTGCACCTTACTGGTATAACTTACATCAGGGTATTGTTACTGGTCTTTTAATCTGGCATACTTATGCCTGTGTAGCATGTGAAAGAGTATGGGGAGATGCTGCTCTACCATTGTAGTGTGCATTTTTCCATTTTCATGTAGCTTTAATTTCAGCGTCTAAAATTTGAAATTTTGTAATCCACCAATGAGGTTTTTTTGGAGATGTTACATCTTTGTACAAGACAACTGGTATTTAAAATGTAATCATTAAAGAATTCTAATGTGTTGTGTAACTACGTAAAATAGGTGATTTCTGGGGTCTACATTTGGCTTGCCTGAGCGGTTAGCCATGTGTTGTTTCTATTTTACTGTAGCTTTGCCCATCCTACAGCTCTGGCTGAGATTGTAAAGACAGTCACGAATTACATCAAGATGCTTACTTTTTTTCACCCATGACGAAGAACACCTAGAACCCTGAAAATGTAGCAGCAGTCACAGAGCTCCCTGGGACTTACACATCATGTAATGAGTTTATATCAACTAGTTACATTCATATACACAAAACACTCCTGACTGTACATACATTTCCTCTGGATGTGTGTAAATCTCCTGTACGCTATCTGTAACTGTTAGCAGGTAGCAGGCAGGAGAAGAGCAATAAGGAGGTACTCTAAAGGATTTAAATTGCTCTGGAGCTAGGAAAGGAGCTTGCTTCTGCCTGTGGACATCATTTGAAAACTGTACAATGTCCTTTTATTGATTCTTTGTAAAGCATGACATAGAGGAAGAGTGTCCAACCTTTTAAGGCAGGATAACATCCAGGAATCTTTTCAAGTGATTCAGCCAGAGAATTTTGCCTGGTAGAGGTAAGAGCTGCTCCTCACACTATTTATTGTCAAGGATTTACAACAGATACAACATAACCTATTGGTATTTTCAAGATGCAGCTTCCACTATTTTTAAAAAAGCACTAGAAGCAATAAAGTCATGCATGTAATTAAAAATTACTATGTGTATTAAATATGTTGTTCCATTAGAAGATGCAGTTTCAGCTAAGTTTGTCATCATCTGCTAGATGCTGGGTGGTTTACATAAAATGGTGTAGTAATTGCAGGTTGATTCTTGTGGACAAAAGCTTAAAACTCTAGATCACTCTGCAGCATTTATTGGTCCCCTGGCTGGAATACTGTTGGGAAGAAAATAAATGGGAATGAGGGGTAAATACATCTCTCATCTCTATAGGTGGTTCCTAAATATTCACATCTTTATTGCTGTCTTTTCTGTGATGGGGTAGGCAAATTTCGAGGCGGTTCAATGGAATCATTTACATCTGCTTTAAATGCTTACATAGAGGAAATAAAAACATGGAGGTTAGTTATAAGAATCCATATGCCTAATACAAAGCAATGTCATATTAAAATGCACATAGATAATTTTTTCCCTTTTTCTTTTTTTCTTTTCATCCAACTCAAGGGATGCTTATCTGACTTATTGCATATTGACTGATACAAAAGGTTGTAGAAGTTGCTCCAATTTAAGGTCAGTTTGATTTTTTTTTTTCTTCTGTGACTCATCTCTAATTGTTCAAAATCTATCTCTAGTTACATGCTTGAGAACAAGGTTACTAACCAGTGCTTTAGAAGAACCTGCTCCAAGACATAGTCATTAGCAATCAAACTCTTAAGTGAACACCTGTCCCTCCTCTTCACCATGCTCAGAGTGAGCCAAACACCCAATCTGCCCCTTCCTAGTCTCCACTTCTGTTTGCTGTTGGTTACTACATTGCGTCCATCCCAGCTCCTCCTGAGAGGCAATGGATGATGCATGAGAAAGGTTGTGATTACATTCCTAAAGGTCTCTGCCAGCTGATTTTCCCTTCTTACTGGTGTTCCTCTGCCCTGCTGCGAGTCACCTGCAGGCCACAGTCTTTGAGGGTGTCCCTGCCCCTGTGTGGGTTGCCCACGGGTTGCATCACAGTCCCTCAGAGGTGCCTCTGCTCCTTTGTCATGGGAAGTCTCCTTCCAAGAGTGCACCTCCAGCTGTGCCCTTGTGGGTCTTCTCTGCAGCGTGCCTCCTGCCCCCAGCAGCTGCTGCCTGAGCAGAGGTGCTATGTGCTCCCCTGACTGTTTGTGGTTTTGGTGTGTGAGGGGAATCATGTGTCTGCAATGGGTTTTTATTGGCACAAGATAGTTCATGGCCTCCTCTCACACATCACCACTGCAGCACCCTGCTGATTAAACCCTGCCATTTATGCTCAGTACAGTGACATACATCGAATTCCTTCTCACATAAATATCTTTGGGAAATAAACTGTATTGTTAAGTCGCATTGGACTTTCCATCCCTTCCCTTGCAGAAAGCATGGCTATTGCAGCATCTGGCAGCATGCTTCAAGGTAAAACAGAAACCTGCACATGGACTGTTGCCAGGTGCTTGATTGGCAAACACGTCTCGTTGAGGCTGGGGTACTTAGATTCTGTTTGGGTGTTATAAATTGCTTTTTCCCATGGAACAAAATAAAGCAATTGGAGAATTTTTCATTAATTTCTTTGGTTGGTAAATTCATTGTAACCATGTTTTCCTAAAAACATGGTGGGTTTTTTGTGTGTGTGGTAGTGGGGTTTTTTGTTTGTTTTTGGTTTAGGTTTTTTTTTTTTCCTTTTTAAGAACCTTTCTCCTTTTTTGCTAGATCTCAAATATATTTGTGTTGTGAATGAAGTTCTTGCTTTGCCTGATCCTATCTTCCTTTCCTCTCTTCTCTTCCACATACACCCTGTCTTGCTGAGTGAATTAATTGTTTATAATGAGTGGGATAGTTCCTACAGACAGAGGAATGCAGATACAGACTCCACCTGGGACACTTAGTTGTGGAGTGGGAGATGCTGTTTGCTCTAAATCTGGTAGGGTAGGGTTTTCAAGGGTGTGCAACCTCATAAGACTGAGCCATTAGCTTTTCTAGAAGATGTCTTTTTAAAAAATATATTTTACCATGGAACAAATTGTTTCGTAGCACTGAAAAAAAAAATGCACAGAAAAAAAATTCTTTCTGTGTCTTTATGTATTTTTCATGTCTGGTAAGTCCCATGATCATTATGAAATCACATATGTTTTCAGTTAGGTGTGTTGTAATTTCTTTATGTTTTTTAAAAATTCTTCCAAGTGATCCCATTATGTACTTGCAGACAGAGTTAAGTTTTTTGTTATTTGCTATTAAGCCAAGAAATTGAAGTGGGATAAAATCAGAATAACATGAGTTTAAAGTTTATGTATTAAAATAAATAGGAAACATTTTTTGTCTATTAGGCTGATGGCAGAAGTAAAATTAAACTCAGCCACTGAGTACAGAAGAGCAAGATTAAATCTGTGATGCATTGTGGTTTGTGAGTAGAAAAGAATGATTCCTGCATATGTTTTACAACATCTGAGTGGAAACACTGATTCTGCAGCTTGGGATAGGAAATACAATCAGTGCAGCTGAAGCCAGCATCTATTTATCTTAAATTAATCATTCTCCAAGTAGGCAGTTGATATCCTAGTGCTGTGCCATCTATTTTAAATTAATGCAGCACACATTAAACCAAAGAACTATTATTGTAGGAACTGAAATATATCACAGCACAGAGATTGTAAATGTTTAAAAATACACTCTTTTTTCTGTATGTTCAGTTGACGATTAAACTGTATTAATAATTTTTCTTTTAATACCTACAATTATTAGACACTTGGAAACAGATTTACTTACAAAATTCTTACAGTTTTCACAGGTATACAAATTGGTTTTAAGATCTTTAAATAGAGGAGAAGATTCTAGATTTCAAGCTAGAATTTTTTTTTTATTTTATTTGAGGTTTTTAATACAAAGAGTTTTATTTCTGGTTTTCTCCAATATGGAGGCAAAAATCTGAGAGTTGTTTCTAGTTGCTTTTGAATTTATAGGGAATTGGATAGGTCACATTCGAATCTTACACTGTGGATTGAATAATAGGAGGAAGGTTATTCTTTTTTGTGTTTTAGTTTGGATACATATAATTTAATTCAAGAACAAAAGAATTCAGGCTATAGCAACACTAAACAGAGACTTACCTTTAAGGCACAGATTCTCCAAGGCATTTAAGTGTTTAAGTTCATTTTAGGACAGAGCCTTAGGTTTTGTTGGATTTGACCTCAAATGTCACAAGAGTGAATGAAAGAAAAAGATAATTTACTGTTTCCTATGACTGTTGTAGTAATTAGAAGAAACTAAAAGGAAGAGGCAGTCAGCCATTACTTGAAAAAAAGGAAATGAAGCAGGCAAAATTTTATATTAAAGTCGTAATTTTTTTTTCTCCTAAATATTGATGATATCTGACAGTAATTGCCTGCTAACCAAAGTACTGTAACTGGAATGTTATCTTATTTATTTCTGTTGATTCTCCTATTATCACAGGTTTTTCTTTTTTGAGTCTTCCTCCTCCAAGTATTCTTTGTTTCTGGTTTTAAATCAAAGCTACTTTAAAAATAAAAAAAAGATAGTAGGGTTGCCTAAATGGCAACTTTTTGTTTTATCTGTAGTGACATGCAGTATGCATACAAACACTAGCTTTACAGCAAAGTTTGCATTTGGACTCTGTAAACTCTTGTAGACTGTTCAGTCTTTTCATACACTGACCACACCATGCTGAAGCAGTTCTGAAGGGCTTGCCATCCTCACCCCTAAGCTGGGCTATGAAGTGATGACTTGTCTGCTGTGATGTGGTGGTTTAAACTAAATTGACATCCTGTGTATTGAAGTGCGGGTAAAAGTGCATTCTGTATCTGTAACCGTAGCTTAACTTTGAGGGGTGCCAACATGCACATGGTGGGAAGTCATATCTTAAATCACTATTTCTGAAGCAGATAGTTTGACCCTAATGTTTCCCCAGGACAAATGCTAGATGCCGGTACAGAACAGAGAGAATTCATTTCTGCATAATGGAAATAGCAAAAAGAATCCCACTGAGAAACTCAACATGACCTGTCAATGTGCTGTTGCAGCCCAGAAAGCCAACCGTATCCTAGACTGCATCAAAAGAAGCGTAACCAGGAGGTCGAGGGAGGTAATTCTCCCTCTCTGCTCTCATGAGACCCCGCTTGCAGTACTGCCTTCAGCGCTGGGGCCCCCAATACAAGAAGGGCATGGACCTGTTGGAGCAAGTCCAGAGGAGGGCCATGACGATGATCAGAGGGCTGGAGCACTTCTCCTTTGAAGACAGGCTGAAAGAGTTGGGGTTGTTCAGCCTGGAGAAGAGAAGGCTTTGGGGAGACCTTAGAGCAGCTTTCCAGTACCTAAAAGGAGGCCTACAAGAACGATGGGAAAAGGAACGATGTCCTTTTCACAAGGACATGGAGTGATAGAACAAGGGGCAGTGGCTTTAAACTGGAAGAGGGAAGATCTAGATTAGGTATTAGGCAGAAATTCTTCCCTATGAGGGTGGTGAGGCACTGGAACAGGTTGCCCCGAGAAGCTGTGGATGCCCCATCCCTGAAAGTATTCAAGACCAGGTTGGATGAGTCTTTGAGCAACCTGGTCTAATGGAAGGTGTCCCTGTCCATGGCAGGGGGGATTGGAACTAGATGATCTTTAAGGTCCCTTCCAACCCAAACCATTCTATGATTCTATGACTCACCTTAAGGTGTTTGGGGTGCCAGTCAGGCCTCTGGTATAGAGGAGAAGCAGCTTACTGTCACTCACCCCAGGCACAAACCCTGTAGTCGCCATGCCAAGGACTACTGTGGTTGCTTTGAGCTACCTGAGGTTTCCTGTCTGCAGAGAAGCCACTCTGCTGCAACGCTGAGGTATTTCTATCTCTTTTCAGAACTCAAGTTATAGAGTACAAATGCTTAGTTATTTCTTTCTTATATGGTGAACTGGCAGCTAAATAAAGAATAACAAGAACAATCCCAAACAGAGAAAAGAATAGCAATATTTCAAATTAATCATTTTAATGTTCAACATTTAAAAAAATCTGCCTAGTTACCCTCTTAAACCAAGAGACAGGCTTTTAATTTAATGACCTGATTTTTAACCTTCCAGGGGAGGTTTAAATTGGACATTAGGAAACACTTCTTTACCGAGAGGGCGGTCAAACACTGGAACAGGCTTCCTAGAGAGGTGGTCAATGCCCCAAGCCTGCCAGTGTTTAAAAAGCATTTGGAAAATGCCCTTGACAACATGTGTTGATTGGTCAGGCAGTTGGACTAGATGATTGTTGTAGTTCCCTTCCAACAGAAGAATATTCTCCTCTCCCCTCTCTCCCACACTTCTCCCCCTCGTTGGACTAGATGATTGTTGTAGTTCCCTTCCAACAGAAGAATATTCTCCTCTCCCCTCTCTCCCCTCTCTCCCCTCTCTCCCTTCTTCTCAAATGTTAAGTATCCAGAGTTTGGAAGTAAGTGGAGCAACTCTATCTTCAAAGTATTTGAAAAAATATGTTGTTTAGATGAAAAACCTAATTAAGCTGATGGGATGGGTGCCTTTATTTTGGCTGCTGGATTTACATCAAGAGAATGTTGTTGAAGAAACTGAATATGGACAAAAGGTGTACAAATTCCCATTTTTTAGGAACAGGTGCCAAGGAAGCCACCCTTTGGAAGAGGACAAGTCTGCACTGAAATTGTACTGTCCAGATAACAGGCAGGACAAGTAGGACTGAATGCACAAAACCACTTAGAGCTTGTAATTCTATAACTAGTCATTGTGATATTTCTTGTGCTTGTATTGGTAGCAACTGCACCCATAATCAGGCTGGTCTGCTCTGGTTCTGCTATGTGTATGAAGACTACATATAGTTGCTTGAGGCAGAGCAGAAAATGTAGATGTACTCAAATTATTATTGCAATGTCCAAGTACACTTGTAGGAAGATTAAGATACAAGAGATCTGATTTATAAAGATCTACTTGCTCAAAAGAGAGCAATAATGAAAACCCTTTTACGAGACTTGAGTTTTTTGAAAACAGAGGCTTAGATGGAAATATTGACAGACTTAACTCTAGTAGTCTTGAATAGACCTACTAGGACATGATGCGTTTCAGGAGTCTGCAAAGGGTTATTACTAAGAGTGATCCAAAGAACAAACTTTTATTTTCTATCTCGAGGAAATTCCTTATCCATTGGTAGAAGGAAAATCACTTAGTTTTTAACGTGCCTAGAAACAAACTTTGTTTTGTGATGAAAACATAGATTGAATGTGTCTTGCCTACTGCTGGCACTTAGAAAGCAAAGGTGAGTGTTTAGAAGTATTTTTTACTAGTAAGAATAACCTTGCCTCTGTGTATATTTGCACTGTATATAATGAAAGATTTACACCTACATGCTGTTTGGTGCATACAGGACATAATGTACATGGAAAACTGCAATATGTCAAAGCAAGACAAGGCTCTGCAAGACTAGGGAGCTTAGATAGCTAAAGTTAGAGTAACTGCACAGCCACAGGCAAGTCTTACATTTCCAGAACAACTGCTTGTGAAGTTATAGCAGAAGTCATACATTAATTGAAGATTTTTTCCTTGCAGGTCACTGAAGTGTAAGTGAAGGCCTGTTCTATCAACAGACAGAAATGAAAAGAAAGCTTACACAAATTTACTTCCTCAAGTATTCATTTCAGCTGTAACAGTCATTTGTAATTTTACACCTGAAGGGGAGGCAAGACAAAGTTTATTTTGAAAGCACCATGTTTACTTTTTGTCCTCTGCTATGTAACTTTTAGACAAGCACAACATAAGGCTTTATACATCCACAGCCCAATTTTCAGAACCAGTGAACACTGTAGATTCCTGTGGTAACATCTGGAGCTGTACGTCTTAACACTTCTGAAAGATCAGGCCTTCAGACATAATTGCTTCATTTCCCCAGGCAAATTGTCTCACAGTACCTGACAAAATGAATGAGAAGTGCAGAGTGCTGCAGTTCAATCTGTACTAACATTTATGTCTTCTGAATGTCAGGATGGCTTTTGAAATGTTTCCTCATAAAACTAAGTCCACTGTCAACAGTATTCCTTGCTCTGATTAGAGGAAGTACTCTACAGGTTAATAAAATCCTAAACCAAGCAGAGAGCTGCCAAAGTTCTGGAAGAAAATACGTGAAGCTATCTCAGCCTTTCTCTGAGATACAGAAAAGGCATGGAGTGGTTAGGCACGTAGGTGAGAGCTGTTGTCCTTTCACCTTGATGTGCAAAACAGCATTTCATGATATGTATGCGTGTTTTCATCTCTCACCGCCTGTGGACAAGAAAGGGTAGACGGAGCATCCTTTGCTAAATCTTTGTGATGCTTGAGTGGAGCATTTTCCTAATTCTCACAATTTCTGTTTCTCCTCATCAGCTGATCCCTCTGATATGCCATGCTGTTTTTTCGTTGTTAGTGGTTTGGTTGTCTGTTTATTTGTTTTGAGAAAAGAGTAAAGGGATTCTGTATGAATAATTGCTCCTGTAATTTCTTCCTAGTCCTGTTTTTTCAGGAGCTGAAACTCTTTCCTCGGTGTAAAATACTTCAGGAGATGTCAGGCTCTCCAGCTGTCCTAAGGTTGTGATTCCCTAAAGAAGTACGAGAAGTTCTGACTTCTGCATCCTGCTCAAGTCAGTGCCACCCATGCAGTGACAGAGGCATTTACTTATATAAGCCCTCTGCCTTCTGTTAAGGGGAAAAGAAAAGTAGCAGAAGTCCCAAAATCCATGTAAAGTATCTTTTTCTGAAAGATTAGGATTTACCAGTTTATTTACTTGTGCTTACTTTGACAGCGACTTTACTGCACAGAAAATCTTGTATAGGGTGGCATTTACAGTTCCCTGTCTGGTGGCTCAGCTTTACCTGAAACCATACGAGGAATAATAGCTTTGTGGTGGTTACTCTAAGGATGTTTTTCATCCCAAGTGTGTCAGAGTCTTCGATACAGAATCTTGAATGCCATGATGTAAACATGCCCCTATCCTGGGATGGTCTCACACTGGAATATTGTATTGTGTAGGTTACAGTCAACCTGCAATTGCCTGGCTGTTGTCCAGAAAACAACCTTTTCCATTAAATGATCAGTACAATAGCTGTTTTCATTTTCTCTCTTTCTTTCAAATAAGCACTTTCTATCATGGGGCCCTTTTGTCTTGAAGGTCTTCCACTTCTCGTTCACCAAGTTCCCTCTTCTGTATGCTCCTGTTCAGAACTCCTTTTGAGAACACTGCCAGTGCTGGTATCAGCATCAGTAATAGTGCCGTTGCTTCTGATACTGGCTCTGCACTGCACTAAATTTTTCAAAGATTTCCAGGGTATTCAGAGTATTACACTTAAGTAGTTTGCAAAGAATCAGGGATGCTTTGGCACTGTACAAATAACCATTGCAATGGTAACAGTCACTTTGTTCTGTTAAGTTTCTCTGTTCGTTTATTCCTTTCCATGTCTGATATAGTCAGTTTACATCAAGCACTGTATTAAAAGTCTTGTGACTTGCAATATTCAGTTTATATTATACTTATTGTCAGGCTTGAATCCAGAAATACATGCCTATGTTTTTGTATGTATATACCTGTATTGTCATATATATAGACATGGAGTATGTATTTGGTAAAGGCAGAGAGGGAAGAGCACTAGAACAGTAAAGCAGAGACGAAAATGCAGCTGTTGTTTATACGACTGAGCATAATGCACTCCAAGTTATGAGGCTATGTTACTCTGCTTGTAGCGGAGAATGTGTAATGAATATAATGCAAATACCGTACAAAGAAAAAAATCATACAACAGTACAATGGTACAACTCCTGTACAACAGTAAGGAGCTACTGTACTTACAAATTAATAAAACAACCAGAAAGAATTATTCTCTGGTAAATCAGTACCTGTGCAAGGGCAAAATGAGCAGGGTTAGGGAGAGAGGGAGAAAACTCAAACCCTTTGTGAACTTTTCTGGCAAGGTAAGTACCAGATGATGACTTCTCTTGTCAAACAGTAGTAAGGTTCAGCCTGAAAAATATAAAAAACGTGATCACAGTTCACATCAACTTAAGAGAATTAAAGAAATGTGGTAAAGATAGTACTAATCAGTTTATGAAGTGGGAAAAAGAAGATAATGTTGCTGGCTAGAGTCATGGGAGGGAGGTCTGTCTGGAATGTCTTCTGCTGACAAACTTAAGGCATACAGTAGATTTAGCCAATGGGGCAACTAGAAAAACCAAAACCTCCATCATCTGGCCAGTCAAGTGAACTCAACAGACACTTGCTTCTTAGATAAGTTCTCCAACAAACAGTAAGTGCTCCTTTCTTGTAACATGTGTTTGTGTAGGTGAATATGTGTACAGTATTGAGTCCTCTAGTAGTCTCTGTGACTCCAGATATACATAAAAGAACATTATTTGCTCATGCAAAGTCTAAGATGGCAGGTTAAAGAGGGTGGATGCAGCTCTTTTTTCATGCGCAGTCTGTGTTCTGCGCTGTTAGCAGTAATGGACTGTGGACTCCGGTTAGGTTGCCTCCATTTAAACTATCTGTTGTAATACTGAATTATAGAGAAGAAAAAAGTACGCAGATTTATCCCACCTTTTGAAAATACGATTTTAAATCATAGTTGCTTGAATTATCTGAAAGCCCTATATGAGGCAAAAAGGAGACAGAGAAATAAAACGGAGATACCTGACTATCAAGTCTCATGAGGCATAACGGTTATTGATAGTGCACAATGTGATGCCTTCAGGATGAATGGCTGGACAGAAAGATTCAGTCCCATAAAATGGGCCTATATCTGGACGTACCAATGATAGTCCTCTGCCCAGATGGTCAAACCTATTCCCTGGATTTTTTTTTTCTTATTTTTCCAGGTACTGTTTATGGAATTGAAATGTACACTACAAAACAGCAGCATAGGGGAGGTGGAAAAAGGGATGAGATTCAAAAGAGAAATTTAGAAAAATTGTCCAGGCACGTAGGAGGATTTTAGGAAGAGCAACACTCAACTGGGTTTGAGACTTGTCACAGGCAGTGAGTAGAGTGTCTACTGCTGCATTAGTAATAAAGGACTAAATGAGGACAATCTGGGCTTGTTACTAGATGGGGGCAGGGTGGGTGAATTAATAACCACAGAGAGGGATACGGCTGAGTTGCTCAGTGCTGTCTTTGCCTCAGTCTTCACTGACTCGGCGTTAGTAAAGTCTAGCTACTCTAACTTTGATAACTGAAAGTTCAGGGTGCAGCTGATGTGAAAGGGTTTTCTACTGTGAAGAAGCTCCCACTTTCAGAAGAGGTCACTGTTAGACAGTAGCTGATGCTTACCTCTTTAATAGTGGTGTCTTGGTGGATTTTTGTTATAAAGCTGTTGGCAGATCATGGGAATATCCAAATACTTCAGAAGCCAGCACACCTGTCTAGGATGTACTTAAAGAAAAAAGCTATGATTGTTGAAATCTACCATGATGCACTAAACAGAGTATTAGCATTCAAAATACCTTTAATTTGAATGTTTATTCTGATGCCAGCACAATGAAAGGGTCACAGCAACACAGACAACTGAGAGTTAACTCACTGCTGTGCTGTGTATGTTTGAATTGTCCAACCAACCAGCAAAATACACTTCTTTCTGAAAGCATTATCATTTTCCCAATTTGAGTCCTTAGTGTAGATTCTCTGTACAATTATTAACACTGTTCTACTTCATGCTCAGCCTAATGAGCTACTCAGTAGGCATGTATTTCTGTGTTTCTTCATGGAGTATGATAAGAAATGTGCATGATGTTTTAATAAATATCGAAGACGTATGTCTTCCAGATGCCAGTGGCATGTGCTATGTCTTCCACTTGCCTCATTGAATCCAATCTGAGGACCAACAATGTGAATTTGTCACAGGCATAGCTGTGAGGTTAACTCAGTTTAGAGACTTGTGACTTTTATTCTTTATTTGAGGTCACTGGTTCAGTCCCAGGTTTTCTGGTCACAATGATTGCTGTTGCAAATACACAGAATAAATAGACTCATAGAGCCTACTATGTAAATCAAATACAAATGAATCAGCTTCGACGCATATGATAAATATACAGAGGGTTAAAAACCACTTCACAGAAGTAGTGAGCGCTCAGAAAAGATTGGGTTGAAAAGACAGATCATTCGCAGAAGAAAAAACATTTTCAAGTATAAGAAAAAATACTGGGAACAAGGCATTAAAATCACAGCATAAGGAAGAAACAGGAAAAGAAAGATGTTAGGAATATGTGGAAATGTAGAAATAACAGAAGAAGAAGAGACAGATTTTGGAAGGAGCAAAGCTGCTGTGGGAAGTTCTGTGATGAAGGCATTCACCTCATATACATGTGCGTGGCTTTTTCTAATTTGAATGGCTTGCTAGGCTTGGTGTTAAAAGCAAGAATTTTTGAACTGAGTTTTCAGCTGCAAAGGGAAGTTTTATCTGTTCATATGGATAAGACTTTGAGGATCAATAGCTCAGGAAGTCCTCTGAAAGGTGAATGCAGATCTCTTACAAGATGTAGATCAACATCTGGTTTAGAACTTGAAATCCTGAAATCCGCTGTTAGACTCAAACGTGGCAAAACACAGAGAAAATAAAATCTCTCTTTTTTTTTTTAATGTCCCACAAAGTTTTCAATGGATTTGTTAAATTTGCTTAACTGTTTTAAAAATTAAAAGGAGCCTACTCTTGTGATAATTTTGTAATTTGCATAGGAGTCATTAATAACTTATGCACGTGCCAGCCTAACTTCTTTGACACCTATTCAGCTGTAACTATGACAAATTACTCATGCACAAAGGCTTTCCAGTCCCTGGAAGTACACACTGAAGTTGAAACCATTCATTTTTCAGAAAATTTAAACTGACTATTTGGTCGTTGCCAGATGTATTTTGTCAGGAAGGCTTTTTGCATGAGAAGTCTAGTCTTGCTTGTTCCTTTTCTGCTTCTAGAGTGCTTTTTTAGCACCTACATTTCTGGGCTGACGTAAAAAAAAATAAAAAGGAATTTGTTTTTCTTCCACTAAAGTATTTAAACAAAATATGTTTCTGAATGTGTCTCATTCTTTGCTGATAGCATTATTTGGCCGAGGAGGGTATCTCCAAAGTCTAAATATTATTCTGAATCCATCTTGTCTTCAGGTTTGATCTAAACTACTACAAAAGATGAAATGGTCAAAAATAGAGCAACATCAGCATGAATATAATAATTTGTCCCATTCCTTTTACCGCTGGCAAAAAATGGTGTAACAACCACCCAGTAGTTCAAGTCTTGAAAAGACCTGGAGCTTCATTTTCAGCTCAAAAACAATTTTTCCCTTGAAAACAACTGATACTTAATTTTGAGTACTTCTTTGTATTGCTGGTCAAGAAATCTTTAAATTTAGGATTAGAGGCTGTAAAGCTGAAATATCTGAAACAGCAAGCACAGGATCATTTCAAAAGCTACTGACCATGAATGATACCTTAAGAAATAAACAAGGATATCTCCTTTCTCCTTTCTTTGATATGATTTACAAAAGTCTCCAGAAAACCTTTATATCGCTCTGTAACTCAGAAAGTGTATTAAAAAAAAAATTCTCTAATAACAAAGTTTATTTTTCATTTAAGTTCATTTTTTCTCCACTTTTTAAAGTTACTTTCCACTTCATAGATTTTCCCAGGTTATAATTAGTCTTAGAATAAAAAAGTAAGATTACGCCAAATATTAATTTTTCAGAATTACTACTTTAACATTTTTCCTATGTTAACTATTGTGTCAGTCTTTTTGAAAAGAGACTATTTAGTGAACTTTGCACTAACTGTCTGTAAGCTTTACTTGGCAAATTAGTGTGTGGCATAATTTTCCTTATTTATGTCTTGATTTCAAAGCCTATGAAGTTGAATCCACTTTAAAACAGTGCTAATGTTCTGTAGTACTATGTTGACCAGCACTACACGATATGTTTAGGTGGTCTGGTTCAAAAGAGACTAGAAATAAAATATTGCAGTATTCTCAAAACTTAAGTAACTGATGAGTGACAGAGATTAAACTGAGTTTTGGTTTAGGAAGTGTTGAAAAGCAATGCCCAAATGAGTCTTTCTGATTTTGTTTTTTAGGGGCTGCCCCTTCTCCCCCCAAGTTTTGTCTGACTAGATGAGGTG
The DNA here is from genome assembly GCF_000690535.1 of Cariama cristata. Classification (NCBI taxonomy): domain Eukaryota; kingdom Metazoa; phylum Chordata; class Aves; order Cariamiformes; family Cariamidae; genus Cariama; species Cariama cristata. Next base: position 7,541 of record NW_009611184.1, on the reverse strand, counting down.
GCCCAACTGTATGTGTTCATAGTCAGAAGTAAAATAGTCCATTTAAAGTTTTAAATGCTAGATTATATATTCAAGAGCAAGTTGGTCGTGGAGGGGTCTTTGTTTATCTTTTTCTGAAATCTGATTTTTTACAAAGAGCACATACCGTCTTTTTATTTAAACATAGGGTATGATTTGTACTTTCTCTAGGCTGTTGACCTTCCCCCCCCCAGGCATTTTAAGCAAGTCCTATACTTTTTATAATGTCAACCTCAGCACATAGTGGATGGTGCCAGAGTTAAGAGAGACGTGCCAGCTGAAAACAGCAAAGCTATGCCTGTCTTACTGTCCCTTGGAAAGGCTTCTCACACATGTTAAACTAGAAGAGCAGGCTACAGCAGTAATTGCCTAAACCCAGCTCAACTACCATCTAGACTTGTTCAGAGAAAAAACAAGCTACTGAAATGCTACTCTGTCTGTCCTGCTAAGATGTGAAAATCTGTGAGGAAAAACCTGTGGTCAAGATGTCAAAAGCCAGAGAGAGTTCTGACAAATCTTCTGCATTAGTTCACTGCAAAAGGGAGCCACTGATCAAAGGAATCAGCATGGTCTTTAAACTGGACAGAGTTTTAAATAAGATCAACTTGGGTTCAGTGAAATCTCAAAATTGTAACTTTCTCAGTGTTCCTCCTTCTGGAAGAGGGAGGAAAAAGTCAAAATTACATCCTCAGAAATACTTCTGAAGTGTTAGCAAAGTAGGTGCTTTAGTCTAAATATGCCAGTACTTAATAGTAGGTTTAAGAGCGATTGGCATAGGTTTTTTTTGTTTAAAAAGCTCATAACAATATAAAAGAAATAAGTATACCATGTTAGGATATAAATCTTATTTCAAATGGGGAGGCAAGTATCCAAATATTCACATTAAAAAAAAACCTCTTCCAGTGCATGCAGTGAGTTTTGGTTTGGTTTTTTTATCCCTTTTTTTCACATTACCATAGTTATCAAGTAATGCCAGAGATAGTATCTCATTCAAAGGCAGGCAAGACAGGATTCAAGTAATTCTGGGGAAAATGATGAAGATAATGCTTTTCAAAGTTATCTAATTTTTCAAATACATTTATGAGTCCTGTATTTCATTTTTTTAAGGTTATTTAAGCAAATGAACGCTTTTAATACTTAGTTTGGCTCCTCCTTCTGAAACTTTGGAAATATTTCTCCAGTGGCAGTATACAGTGGAAATAACTACATGAAAACAGTTCTACAGTACCACTGTAAAACAACATATAAATTATCATTTTGGTATTACAAAGGAACACAACATAGCTGTGACTAAATCAAGCTCATATTTGAAAAGAAACTGTAGCGTCCAGAAGCAGCATACCTTGTTGTGTCAAACTATATGCGAAGATATCTCTGAAAGGCACTTAATTTCTTAAAGAGCATTCTGTCCAGTGTTCACTTGGTATCTCACAGGACACAGTCCTGGATGCTGAAGATAGAAAGTCAAAAATAATGAGCAGAACAGAGTTCAGTGGAACTTGGCCAGATATTAATGATGCTGCCCAATAAGTAAAAGCAGAGAGGTGTGCATACAAGGGAAAGCCTTGATTTGCCCGTGCAGCGCTTAAAATCCCTCTAAGACATCGGTGTGCTTACATACATCCTGCTCAGTTTGCAACCATTACTCTGACAGGTGATGAGTGGGAATGCAAGAAACCCAGGACATTCTCAGTGCAGAGGAATATAGCTAGGGCTCATCCCCATCAGGCTTGCTGTGAGCTGAAAACCACATATTCACTGGCCCGTAACAACTTTGTTGCCTTTCTGGTTGCTAGGACCACAGTCTAAGAGTAGTAAGAGGAGAGAACGGCTTGCTCTTCAGTGCTTTCCATCACTTTTCACACAGATCTCTTTAAATATTATGTAGGTACTTTAGATAGGGATCTTTAATATAAAAAGTAATGAAACCCAGTTTCTAGTGAGAACACTAATGGTGAAAAGGAAATGAACTCAAGTGTTTAGAATTAAGTATTTTGTCTGAGAGTTGTATTTTTTCTTAGTACAAGGAAAGAAGAAATAAAAGACCCATTTAAACTTTTAGGATGTAAAGCTTAAACAGAAACCTTGATAATTTTAAATAAACTTCACTTTAAAAATAAAGAGTAAATGTAAATAAAGTGAAAGTTATGGTTCATGTAGAAAGTACTTGAAATCTGCCTGCATTACATACAACTGATTTCTTGTTGAAATATTCGAACTGAGAAAACAGTGTCATCTTTACGATTTACTTGTCTGATGCAAAGTTAATGTGATGAAAGTATAATGACAAGAATATTCAGCAATGGAGCAAAAAATAATCAGTGAGAATTTGTTTATATAGAAAAAGGCATATGCTTATACATTATCACATGCATTTATTTAAATAATTTATGTATATGACATATGACAAAGGTAGTATGGATTTAAAGAAGTCTGAGGGAGGATTCTGGTAGTGTGATAGAGGAACTAGGGTAATTTGATTTACTGCTTTTACATTTTATGGTTGTAGGAATACCTGCCCTGTCTGTGTAGTTCTCAACGTAGCTTTTAGTGACAATTTAAGTCGTAAAATTAATGTTCCCCTCAGGACACTGTTGCTCTGGGCGTTGTGCAGGCTGATTCACCTTTTCATTTTGACTATCTCTTTTTTATACTTTTGAATATCACTTCTCTGGTGGCTTGTTAATTCCATTTTTAGCTTCTAGACTGCTCTTCCACAGCTTCTACATGTGTGGAGCAGCGTGCACAGTGATCCTGTTACTAATTCTGTAGATAGTATGACTTCTGTTATGGTGGTACCTATGTTCCCTCATCATGGGTTCTGTCTGTACTGGATATTATATAGACCCTGCCCTGATTTAACCACTGGTTTGATACCATTGCTAGTGCTCATGGAAAAGTATCTATAGAAAGTAGGGATTGGATGAAACATAACAATATCATATGTTTCTTGTCACTCTGAGGGAATTAAAGATGAATGGATTTTTGGGTACATCCTTTATTTTTTTTTTTCCTTTAGGAGGCAAGAGTAAAAATACATATGCTTTACACTTTTGTGCCTGTTGCACGTAAGTACTTCAGTTATAGCTTTTTCTAGTAATATAAGTGAGTATATGGAAGCTTACTTTTTTGGACTTAGCTCTGTCAGCATGACTGCACTTGATATTATGTAAATTCAACGTAAGATCACTAAGTGATTTTCCTGGATTAATAACATCAGCTTACGCCATGCTTTTACCAGAGCACTTAGGGAAGAATTGATATAAAAGGCCCAATGTTAAAGGGTCAAATGAATGAGATAGATAAAAAATAAGCTTCTAGTAAATGTGGAAATATTTAATGTACTTTGTTATATAAGAAATATGCCAAAGGCTGTAATTTTTGGTGTTGCCAAAAAAGCGAAATCTTAAATCCTTACTAGTGAGTCAGAATCATCCTACTAGTCAAAATATTTGAAGCCAAACAAAAAACCTTCAAGTTCAAACTGCATCAAAAACTGAGGATTTTTTCCTAAACATCTTAAAATAGTGAAATATATTCTAAATACACTGGTGTGCTAGGACAATTTTGTCAATATTGCTTTCAGTGTAATCTCAAATGGTTATTGTTCCAGGTTACTTTAGGGATGGTGTTTGATAATCATATATTTAAAAATATTAATTTAAAATTTATTTGTTTCACTTGCCCAGAATTTTCTCTCAACAATTTTTTGACAATTTTTAAACATGCAGAAAGAAAAACATCTTTTATGAGTTTGGGAATCACTGCTGTAAAATGACAAAAAATTCCCCCCAAATCTATAATTATATTTGATAATATTTAGCATTTTAATAGTTCTGATAAACATTCAGGCATCATGTCTGACATTATGTACTGGTTGGGTACATTTTCAACTTCTTGCATCATCCTTCCATCAACAAACATGTTCATATTGTGTGTATTGTATCAATTGTGGTACATATTTTGCCCAAACTAGGGGCATCGAATTTCCCCTGTAACAAAACTCACATAATTTTATATGGAGATACTGACTCCGTTATGACTGTCTTTTTTTATGACAGGGATCATATACTGTCTGTTTATGCTGAAAGAAGTGTCTGCCAGAATATTTCACATCCACTCTTATCCACTAGGCTCATGGAGTGTAGAAACTAACATCCTTGGTGGAGAAGGACCTGGGAGTCCTGGTGGACAACATGTTGCCCATGAGCCAGCAATGTGCCCTCATGTCCAAGAAGACCAGTGGTACCTTAGGGTGCATTAGGGAGAGTGTGGGCAGCAGGTCAAGGGAGGTTCTCCTCCCCCGCTACTCTGCCCTGGTGAGGCCACATCTGGAGTGCTGTGTCCAGTTCTGGGCTCCCCAGTTCAAGAAAGACAAAGAACTGATGGAGAGAGTCCAGTGGAGGGCAAGAGGATGGTGAGGGGACCAGAGCATTTCCCTTATGAGGAAAGGCTGAGGGAACTGGGTCTGTTCAGCCTGGAGAAGAGAAGACTGAGAGGGGATCTTATTAATTCTTATAAATACCTTAAGGATGGGTGTCAAGAGGATGGAGCCAGACTCTTTTCAGTGATGCCCAGTGACAGGCTAAGGGGCAACAGGCACAAACCGAAACTAAGGAAGTTTCATCTGAACATGAAGAAAACTTCTTTACTTTGAGGGTGACAGAGCCCTGGGAGAAGCTGCCCAGAGAGGTTGTGGATTCAGCTTCTCTGGAAATATTCAAAACCTGCCTGGACACTTTCCTGTGGAACTTGTCATAGGTGAACCTGCTTCGGCAGGGGGGTTGGACTAGGTGATCTCCAGATGTCCCTTCCTGTGATTTATTCTTTTTAGAAAAAGTACCAGCATAAAATCTAGTCTTCTGCTAACTTCATTCAGCAGAACTTCAATAGCCATGTGTTATATGTTATTCCTATGAAGCAAGTAGCAGGGAGTCATCTTATGTAGTTTGTTACCTTGATGATAACACTGCATCATACACTTGAAACTTGCATTAATGCCAGGTCTTTAAAATATGGAGAAAACATAATAATAAAGGTTTTTCCTCTTCAAGCTTATTATTAAGCCACTGAGGCCATTTGTGCTTTCAGTTCAAATTTCAGCACAGACAGAAAAGGAGGGTTCTCTTCAAAGCTCTTGAAATAGCACCTTCTTGGCTTTTAAACTCTTCTTTACATAATTACAAACTGTTCAAATTCTGGATGATGCTTTTTCTGCTCTTTCCTCTCTGTTTGTTGGACATTGTTCCTGGTTTACTTTGTCCCACTGCGTTCTGAAGTTCAGATTGACGTGGTAAGCAAGGCCAGAAATCACTTGAAGTATTTGAAAGCATTAAACTGCTTCAGATTTGTTTTCAGTTCAGGTGGGGTAAAACCTTTCTGTACCTTCTCCACAATTAGCCCTCATCCTTGGGCACTGTGCTCGTTAGCATTGCTGATATTGAAACCCAATGGACATATTCATTCAGATCTGGGATTATCCTTTATTCGTGTTACGCCTTCTCACATACTGCCATGTCAATATATTACAATACTATCTTACAGTATAATATTTCTCTCTTTCATGGGAGAAATTTGTCTTTCATTAACAGCACCTTTCCACAATGCTTTTTGTTCCAGCCAAGATTTCCCTAATATTTTTACTATGCTTTTACTAGCTGCCTTCAGATGTGTATCAGTAATTTCAACACCTCCATTTTGTTGCCTTTGTCTTTCAGCAGTTCATTTACTTCCTTTAGGAACTAGTGGATCTAGCAGCCTTTTAGACTATGCAGCCTAAACTGACATGTTCCTTTCATTATCTATGTTGATTGCATATTTACTGTTCTCATCAAGATTAATATTTTCATTCCACATATTGTACTTTCAAATTTTCTTGCATAATCATTCTTCTACTGTCATACTCTTACCTGATCATTTTCCTCTTCCTGTAAACTACAGCCATGCACAGACCTTCGTCTGCTTCCAGAGCTTAATTTGTTTTCCTTTTTTTGCCCACACTGAATAACTGAGCTAATGCAAATGAAGCAAATCTCCTAATTTCCCCCTGTATTTCTTAATTTAAAACTCATCTCATCAACCATGCTAGCACTTGTCTTAGCCTGATTCACATGTCTCTGGGGCCCATCCATAGAGCAGATTCCCATTCGATCACTGGTAGTCATTGTAATGTTTTTCTATCCAATGCTATAGTTTTCCCACAGTGCTAATTCTTCATTATGTGCTGTGCTTTTTCCTTTCTTTGAGAAAAATGACAGGAATTTCAATGAGAATTGCCCAAGATTCCTTTTCTCTCGGGTCTTCAGAGGCATCATCCATAGTCCCTTTCACATGAGTTTTATGTTGTCAGCTTTGCTAATATAACGGATGGTCAGTGGGTCTTCCTGACTTTCATGAGAGTGTTTTTCAGACTCCCATCCTCCTCTCATGGCTTTGTTTTTGTCAGACAACACATCCTTCTTTCTTCTATATGTGTGCTGACAGATCCACTTAATCCTGCTCGTAAGAGCAAGACAAACTAAATTAAGCAGACCAGAAAACTGACTCTTTTACCTTATTTTTTTAACCAACCTCCTCATCTTTTTATAATACCATTCTTCTCAACTTCCTAAAACTCAGGGGCTCATTTGTTTCCCCACACGTGCTTTCTCCTTTCTAGTTCTATTTCCAAGGCAGGGATTTGGGTAGGAAGATGTTAAAATATTGTGTGTGTGGTAAATCTTAGAAATTACATGTTTTCAGTCGTTCTTCAAGAGGAGAAAAGGGAGGATTTCATTCATGACAGAGGCATTTTTATGAATCATGTTTATTCTATAGACCCAATACGCTCCTGAACCCCATGCTGTATTTGACATAGTCTTCATTAGGACCCACAGAAACTGTCTGTAGGGTTGTTTTCCAAAGGAATAATTGAAGAGTTAAAAAAGATGTAAAATCCACACCTTTGTCAGCTTTATGTAAAGCTTTGTATGCCACTGCAACTGCAGTAGCAGCTGATTGATTAAGAAGATCTTATTTGAAGATAAATAAATATTTTTCCATTTACAGACCTTTTTTTCCTTATTTTATAATTTATTTTATTTATTTTTATTTCTTCCACACTCAATAGCTGAACAAACAGTAAACATGCCTTCTTCTGTAGCTAATTCTGCAGTATGGCCAATTGCATAAGGCCAAGATCTTTCTTTTGGCATTTGCCAAACATACAAATCATACTAAGTTTAGTGGGAGACATAGAATTATCATGGTTGGAAGAGACCTCAAAGATCATCAAGTCCAACTGTATACCCAATGCCACCAGGCCCACTAAACCCACTAAACCATGTCTCAAAGCGCCACATCTAAATGTTTTTTTGAACCCCTCCAGGGATGGTGACTCCACCACCTCCCTGGGGAGCCCATTCCAATGCGTAACGACTCTAACAGTGAAGAAGTTCTTCCTAATATCCAACCTGAACCTCCCCCGGCACAACTTGAGACCGTTTCCTCTAGTCTTACCGCTAGTTACTGGGGAGAAGAGACCA
>NW_009611183.1:15443-26403 GCF_000690535.1 Cariama cristata | reverse complement strand
AAAAAAAAGCCAGAATGGTTGAAAAGTAAAGAGTTGTTTGGGGTTTCTCTGGCAGGCCTGTCACTGCTCACTTGTATGCATGGAATGAAAATGATGCAATATAGCTTCATTTTTGAGATGCGCTTATTAAAACATGATATTATACAAAGTCTTGCTTTTACATTTGTAACCTAAGGAAGTGACATGGAAGGAAGACAACAGTGATGATCAGTGACAATTAAAAATGTGTAATTTTGAATATGTTCATTACAAATATGGAGTACTGTAGTAGGCTTGGGTTTTAACATGCTGTTGGGGACAGTCCTTAAGACAGGGCTTGTAAACGTGACAAAAAAGCCCTTATGTCTTTGGAAATCAAGGCTTAACAAGACTATAATAGAGTATGATTTCAACAGTAAGGTTTGGAAATCATTAGCCAATTTCAGAGTATTTGACAGGCCTGTCAGAAGCAGGAAGTTTTTACAAATTACTGACGGTAAGTACAGGAGAGAGCTTATTCTGAGGGAAGACTTACAATATCACTGCTTCATAAATGCAAATGTCAGAGGCAGAGATGTTATTGTCTCTTGTATTCAATGGGAGATCACGCATTACTTTTCAGATGCATGATTTACAAAGGCATGAGAAACCAAGCCTCTTATTTCTCCCACTGCCAGAAGTACTCTTTATGTGCAACTAATTTCCATGGTAAATCTTAAGGTATAAGAACCTTTTGAAAAAAAAAAAAGGCAAAAGGAAGATGAGGTTATATTTATAGTTGATATTACAGAATTAATACATCCTAGTTTAAAAACAAAGAAAACTCAGAAAAGTAATATCTAATTGTCTTCCCTAACAAATTCAGTAATTTGGAAATTAGTGTTAACTCATTCATCTACATCAATCGGGTCAGCAACTTCCTCTGTGAATGAAAAATTAGTTATTAATTCAATGTGGGCAGCAAGAAAAAAAACTAATAGGCCATACAACTCAGTTTTTCAGAATTTAGTCCTAGAAATGTTGTCCAAAATCTACTAAATATTGCAGAAAAAAATATTTTGGCTTTGATAGATTTTTAGAACAAGGTGAAGGCCAACATTCTGCAAATATTTATGGCTTATCTTCGTTTGGAAATTCCCCAGAGCTATTCCAAAATAGTGTTTTCTCAGATACTTTAAAGTATGACCTCCACATGGGTGCTTTGGCAGAACAGTGCTTCTCCCCCATTCCTCTTAATCCATTACTTCAGAACAGTACACGAATTACATCTGGTAGTTTGAATTGGATCAGAAGTCCCAATACTATTCACACATGACTTGACATTAAAAATTATTTTAAAACTCTGACCAACATTATGTCTTTCTGGCAGAGATTCAATTTTCGATTCAATTTTCTGGCAGAGATTCAAATTCCTTGTGGCTATTAGCAATCTTTGATAGCCATTACAGAGTGACAAATTGTTGCATTTTTATTGTAAATGCTTTGAGGTTTTTTAATTAGGGTTTTTTTAATTAGAGTAGCTCTGCATTCTAAACCTGCATTTGTGTGCCCAAAATTTGTTCTCTGTGTATGAAAACACATTTTCTTTTTGCCCAGCGTTAGGAATTTGGTCCTTAGAATTTCTCTCTCTCGTGACGTTCTCTCCCAGTGTGACACTGTCCAAAGGACTGGTTCTGTCACGCTAGTTTCATATAGCTCCGCCGTCTCGTAGGCTGTGCTGTCCTAAGACAAGGTAGCGTTCTCCTATGACTTGAGAACCTTTGATGCAGCCTCTGACTTCCCTGCTCTACTAAGGAGGGATAAACACCACCATCTTCAATGAACACAGTAGCTCAGGGTGTTGTATTCCTTATCTGTTGCTGAAAACAGTGTAGTCTACAGGATTCAGATAATATTACCTTTATTTACAAGGCCGAAGGCACATTGGGAGGACTATAACGTATCATTGCTAATTACTTGAATCATTCTGAAGCCTGGCAATATATGCACAAAATTTTGCTTTCAAAGTGTGACAGTGTACAAATAGATAGGACAGGTAGTGGACAGAAGTACAAAGGGATAATACGAAGTCATGAATCCATGCTTTAACCATTTGAATTATTTAACTGAAAATACTGTTTTTTACAGAGGAAGAGGTGGATCAAAGGAAACAGCAGGTGAACAGAAATGAGATTGTGTAGTATGGAGTGGGACAGGGGAGGTCTATTCAGAGGGAACAGAAAAAGAGAACAAATAGTAAGAGACTGTCTTGAATAGATCAGAACAAAAGCATCACCGAGACAGAAAATTATGTCCATTGTTTCAATTGTAAAAAAAAAAAAAACAGAAAATTACTGTAAAATTTGGACTGGAAAGTGCTTAGCCTCTACCCCATGCTGCTTCCTTGCTGCTCACAGAAGTGATTTTTCACTCCCTGGGGCTGGAATCTTCCTGAATTTACAAGTTCTGTCATTCATTTATGCAGATCACCAAGCCAGAGAGCCAGAGCTTTCTGATAAACTGAGCTGCTGCAGAGGAAGTTTATTTGAAAGGTTTTTTGCACCTGTTAATAAAATAATATTTCTATTATTGTGTAGGTTTAAGACAGAGGAAAAAGAATACAGAATTGCAAATGCTGCAATCTCAAGTTGAATCTGATGCTTTCATTTGCAGTTATTTGAATATGGAACATGTCTGTTTCCCTGAAAGGTACTTACAGGTTAAACTATATCCTTAAAAGTTTGTATCACGGACCCCCAGCTCCCTGCAAACTTCAAGAGCACATTTGAGTTTTTGCTCCGTTCAAGCTTCTGCAGAGCTACAGAAGTGCTGTTTTGCATAGCAGTTCAGCATAACTTGAAGTGAGATTTTAAGATTTAGCTAAAATCACGCAAGAAGCTACATATTGGGGGAGGGAGTTGGTTGGCTGAGTTATTTTTAACAAACCACACTGATACACAAACAAATCATTGCAAGTTAGGTACCAGTGTAGATTTACAGCCAGTTAGCTGTCATGTGGTACCTCCTCAGGGTTAATCTTGGACTCTGTTTTCTCAACTTTTGGATTTGCTTATGGCCTTCACAAGCCTCCTGGACAACATGCTCCTCTGTGTTAGGTGTTCTGCACCAGCATCACTGGTATGGAAAGTGAATTGCTGCCAGAGTGAGGCCGTGGTGTCTGAGGCTGTGATCCCTGCAGTCTGCCATGCACAAGTAACCCTCTTGAGTTTCACTGCCTTCCACAGATCAGGCAAAGCTCTTGAAATGCCCTTTTGCAGCTTGCTAGACAAACAAAAAACACCACACATGGACAGAAGAAAGACTCATCCTGTGCTGAACCAACACACGTTTTCCCAAAAGACAAGGAAAAAAACAATTCTGAAGGAAAAGTTTGCACAGCAAGGCAGGAAGAACTGTGCCAGGAGCCCCAAGTATGTACCAAGCCCATGTGCACCAAGCCCATGGTGACTGGAACGCAGCCCAGGCAATCCTCTGACTCGCAGACACGCTGGCTGAAGCGGAAGGTCAGATCTGAAGCTGCAAGGGTTAAACAGTAAGGTTTGCCCAGCCATACCTCAGGGTGGGTCATAAAGAGGAGTAGACCGTAGCAGATGGTCAATCTCCAGCTCTTCTGAATCAGTGGAAAGCTCTCCCTGTCAGCTCGGGGATCCCAGTGCCTTTGATGGGCATGGGATGGGAATGCATGGTCATGTGGTTCTCCTTCTAGACATGATAATACAGCCGTTCCTGTGAACAACTCCTGGTACCTAGAGAGAGCTAGGAAGAGCTGGTAGCTCTTGATGATCATGCTCTGGGTGGGAATCCCAAGGTAATAGTTCTCTAGAGCCTCTCTTTTGTTCCCCACAGAAGCACCCATCTACCACTCCCCTGACACAGTCCAGGATTAACAGCAATCTTTTATTATTTGCCAGTACTGCCCCAATGCTTTTAAGTTAAAAGCCTTTTTTTATTAACAAATGTCAATCTACAAAGACTGCATAAGAATCAATGTAAATTTTTCATATCAATATGGGGCCTGCACATAACAAAAGAGAGAGACAAGTAGAAGAAAAGAAGGAAAGCAAGCGAGTCCAAACTCAGCACTGAGGACCTTTGCTCCACTCACCACAAAATTTACGCACAGGTATAATTCTTGTAAGAAAAAGTGAAGCTCTCTTGTTCACTATCTCACACACACTCTCTCTCTCACATTTTCCTTCTCTTTTCCTAATGATCTCAGAGACTTCTACCTTAAATCAGTCATCCTTGTTGTACATTTCTTTAAACTGTAGTTGGATAATCTTCCAGATTCTGGGGGGTCCTTTGTCAGAGAAATTTCTGGGGATGTTGCCCCCACTTCATGAAACTGAGTCACTAAATTAACAAAGGACTGACTAACAAACTCATTCTTAATATGTAGGTGATACCAAAGGGTTAAACAATTTGTTAAATTAACAAAAACAGGCACATTCTTTAGCCTGGCATACCAAGGTTGGGAAGCATTAAGAAAAAAAAGAACAAATGATAAAAAAGGGACACTCTTATCTAAGTTAGTTGGTAAGAATGCAAAAAGAGGCCTTCAAGAGAGGGAGTTTCAGACATAAAAGGAGCCAAGCTGATAACGTGTTACAGCCCACAGACATCAACAATAAATTGGCGGAGAGCAGGACAGAGGTAACTGTGGTAGTGGGAGATCGCGACCTCCAACTCAAATGGCCCCCCCAAAAGAGGGCAAAACCTCTGACTTTGGACAAAGTTTGTTTCTCCCCCCAAAGTGCCAGTTGGCAACAGATTTCAAAATTTCAACTTTTGTTCCTGTTTAAGGTAAAAAAAATTAATGAGGTAATTTCTGAGGAACAGAAATTACCTGTTACATCTACACCTACTATGCTTCATCAAAGTCATTATATACTCCTCAGCTGAGACTGGCAAAGAGGTGTACTGCCTCTAATCTGAGTGTGGTCTGGGTGACTACACGCTTTTTAAATAATTCAAAGGCTTTGAGATAGCTTGCGTGCCCTTTCCCTCCTGCTCCTGCTACCCCTGGGGCCTCTTTTCTCTCTGGTTCACTTTCCAAAAGCCCAGCCTGGTGGAGCGAGCTGCCGAGACCCCTCGGCTAGCCACCGACTCAGGCCTGCCGGTCCCTTTCTGGGGGAAGTTTCTTTGGGGGAAAATGCAGTGTAGGTACACAGAAAATTGAACATTCACACAAGCATGCATTCTCATATGGGAAAAAAAAAAGAAAAAGAAAATCGATTTACTAGTTACAAATAATTACTATTTCAAATTGATCAGGAAAGCAGTGAGTGCTACTGGTCAGGCAATACTACATGAAAAAGCAATAGAGCAATCTAGGAAGCTAAGCCAGCAGATGTGGGTTACTAGCTTGCAAAGAAACACCGGGGGAAAAAAACCACACTGGTGTACAAAGGTGGACCTGGAAGGGCAACACTGCAAGGAAAAAGCACTGGACCCAGATCTCAATTAGAGGAAGAGGACAAAGCAATAGCCTAAGGGTAAGTGAAGGATAGGTGGGAGGGAAGGTCCTTGTGGCTGTGGTGGGATGGTCGGTGAGTCAGCGTGAAAGCCACAGATACAGATAGGATTGGAGCTGGAGGTAAGTATGAGGAACACGGGAATCAAAATACTGAAGGAAGTTTTTCAAGTTATTTGGCTTTAAATAGGTTATTTCTTATATGTTGATAATAAAAAATAAATTTCAGGCACTGGTTTTTCTCATTGCCACTTTTCCGTGAAAGAAGCATGGAAGCTAAGTAGTGTCATCAATTAACAAAAAGATTTTAAACCTTCTCTTAAAATGCTAACCATTAAAGATATCTGTACTTATATGGCTTATCTTTTTAGCTGAATTCACAAGGGTTTTCCCTGGGGGAACTCTATAGTTCCTCAAGGTCCAAGCAGAAGTTAGAGACGACACCACGATTTTATAAAATCAGCTTCATGGCAACACATGCTGTCACCAGGCAGCGTGTGTCTACTTCAACTGACCTTACCCAATTACTTAATTTTATGACTCACTCTAACAAAGGTTAGGACTTTAAGGTTTTAGAAAGCTATACTGAATAATATCGTTGTCAGAGATTACTTTCTCATATAATAGTTTCATTAAAATCAGGTAAGTAGATGAAGGGTCATCATGTAAGGAAGTTCACTGAAACTGAAATTCACATTTTAAGGCAACAGCACTGCTGCCCAATATATGTGCGTGCTCCAGGGTCTCCCTTTTGGGAGTGGGAAATGCTTGGCTCTTTTTGACTTGCGTAAATGACAGGAAACTTATATGAGGAAGTCCTCCAAAATCTTAGCATTTTTAATTAGGACAAGGGAACAAGGAGGAAAGGCAGCTCAGTGTGCTCTTTTTAGACCAGTCAACAAACATCTGTTATTGTGCTTCAATATGTATTTTCCATTGTAAAACTGTGGCTTATGCATGGGTGGGAAATTGCTCTGTTTTCAGCAGCAGTATTCATTATATGCACGCTGAGGTTACATCAGGGGAAATGTATCCCAGAGCCTCTGCTCGGGAACCATCACCCTGTGCCTCATCCCCTTCAATTATCCTCATCTCCTTAATGCAATTTTGTGCAGATTATCTGCGGGCACGGGTTATCTGAAGTATGCTTTGCCTTGATTGAAGGGACGGTGAAGCTACAATAAGGGCCCAAGAGGGAAAACTGTTCCATGTTTTATCATGTTACGATGTTCCCAGCAATTCTCTCTCAACATTATGCTTGTATCCCTTCAACAGAGACTGCTGTCAGCAGAGCTAATAAAAGCAGATAGCGGAGTGAGCTCAGCCTCTTCAAGCTACTGCCTGCCAGAGCCTTCTCGTACGATATTTCTCTCTCCTTGCTTGGGCCTGCCCCAAAACCCTGCCTGAAGACACCCTCCCCGTGGGGAGCACTGGGTGAGGACCTCTGGTCCCCGAGCCCCCGGGGTGCCTTGGCAGAGGGTGCAGGGGAGGCTGTGCGCTGGCGTTTGGACCATTTCTGGATGAGAAACTGGAGAAGGCTCAGGTCTCGACAGAGCAGCTCTGTTGTTGGATGGAGGCTCTAGCAAGGGCAGACGCTGCCAGACGGATTTATATATACATAGAGATGATGATGATATTCTTTAACCTCTTTGGGGAATCAGTCTGAAAACTCATGAATGAGCATCACTGTCACTCCAGAGCTAACAAGCCCCTTGAAGTTTTGTGAGTCTCCAGAATACTTGGTTTGATGATGCTCAAAGCCCTCAAAAATAGAAAATAAAGAACTGACAAATATTGAAATTTTATGTCTGAGTACCAAAAGCTGTCTGATACGAATCTATAAATGTCCAACTTTGCCCTACTTGTACAGTGGTGTACTGCAGCTGTTTCTTTCAAAACTGAGTAAAAAGGGCACAGCACTCAGATAAACAACTCAGCTGAAGGGTTTAATTCTCTCTTGATTAAGAAAAAAAATTTTTAGGCAAGTTGCCCTAAGCAGAGGTTCCTTCACTTGTTCTGCAGTTAGAGCAGTGAATCTAATGCAATAAATATCCTCATTTCCAAGTTTTGCTATCGTTATCCCCATAAGTCATCTGCCGTCACTGATAGCAGTGCTACCAGGGAAGCACACGCTGCTTCTCCACCCTGCTGCTAGGTTGTGTTCAGCCACTAATTACACTTCCAGAAGTATAGTACACATTTTTTTTCCCTAGATATATGAGATTGCACTCGACTTTTTAGGATTCACTTTCTCTGAATGGGTCCAGTTTATCCTGGAATCCAGATCGCACTGTGCGATGTCCGTTGCCATTGTGATTTATCACATCATCGGTGCTTTTAGCATGGGCAAATACCATCGCTTGGTGGTTTTATATTTGTTTCCAGATTATTCGTAAAAATATTACCTAAGGTCAGGTATGTATGTTTTTGATGCTACTTTGTAAGATCAGTCATACAGTATTTCTTATTTCCTGTGTATCTTATTCATGTTATATAATGCGAATTTATTTTAGTTTGAAGGCCATTAAAGACTAAGTTAAATACTGTACAGAAGCATATTACATCAGCACAGTTACAAAACCCAGCTATATTTGTAAGTTCATCAGAGTACAATCTGGGTTCAGCTTGCCAATTCCTATTTCTAAAACCATGTCAGTGAGCATCAATATGCTTTTATTGACTGAACTTCATCTTTTACATTTTATAACTGATGAGGTCAACCATGTCGTTTGAGTCCAGCATTGGAGGACTTCCATTGTATGCTCAGAATTATTAACAATAATTAACAGCAAGACAGAAAACTCCTCAGCCAACTCGTCTAGGATTATTGGGTGAAAGTTCTCTCTGCCTTCCTTTTAGAATATTTATCCCTAATTAATGTGGTTTAATACCTACATTGTCGTTATGGGCTGGCAAATTATTCAATACCCTGATCAGATAAAAAGACACCCTTTTGCTCCATAGCAAATACTGTAGCTAACTGTTGAACACTTCTTTCCACCATTAGCACTCTCCTATCAATCTAGTCCTGAGTCTCAGCTGCTGTTTTACCTTCTTCTGTTTATACTGTTGATTTCCTTCTATTGTCCCTAGTTTTACGAGGCTTGAATTTTCTTTGGCTTCATATGGTAATTTTTATTGACATATTTGTGATTGCTAGCTACTTCTAACTATTGTCTTTCCTTCCTTTTCCAGAAAGGAGTTTTAATAAAATTGTTCATTTTAATATTTAAAATATTGTGCAACACTTACTGTGTAATGAAGTCTTCTGATATACACCCTGATTTTCTGTTGAGTTTCTCCTCTAATATGTTCTCAGACTTTATTTCTTAATTCTTTTTTTTTTCTAGGAGACTAATCAGGCAGATGTAGGCAATTTATCTGTATGTATGTATCTAAGTAAATACACACGCATCTGTAAATGCCTACTCAGCCATAAACATGTGCATATGTAACAGATCCTGGGTGAGTCTGTACTCTGTCTGCCCGTATTTGATGGAATTGGTTGTGAGCACTGATTTTTACGCCACCTCAACCTTCCAGCCTTGTGATCATTCCAGCCCTTCCCACCATGGTCAGGTCTCTGTGTCTGCCACCTACTCGGTACTGGAAAATTAGCGTCAGTAATTCCTAAAATCTCTAATGCAGTTTTACCACTGTCTTCATGAGACTTCCATTCTCCATACATCAACAATGACAACGGCATTTTTGTTTTCACATATTATTGACAGGCACTTAAAGGCTTGTTTGGGGGGTTTTATGCTTTTTTAAAAAGCATTTAACTTTTATCCTTCATGATTTAATATTTGCCATACATTATTCATAGTTACATTAAGTCAGATTTTAAATGAGTGCATGATTTACCAGAAAAAAACTACAGTTTTAGTCCCTGATTGATTTTCTTTTACAACCTTTGCACTTAATTATCTTACAGTGGCTAATGATATTTCATCACATTATATCATTAATGCAATGGTATGCAAAGAAATTAAATTTGGGTATAAGTGAGATCTAAATCCTAACCAACTGACACCAAACATAGACAGCAATAGACAAAATTAGAGTTCAGCCAGTGGGATGTTATTACTATTTTCCTCGTGATTTATTTGATACTAAAGAAAACCAGAAAACTGACAGAGGAATTTCGTTGACTTGATTTGATTCTGACTGACAAGATTTCCCATATGCTGGAACATACTTTGTTGCAGTTTCTATAACAATGCATGCTGCTGGCCTGATTTTTGTGGTTTTTACCTAAGATGAGATATAATTCTTCTTAGATCTGCTTTTATTATTCATCAGTGGGGTACCATATCGATAAATAGTAAGCACAGAAAATATTGCTGTCCTTCTGTTGTCATTACGTATTTGATTTGGCAAGTTAATAACATGACTGCAAAAACTGTTTATATGAGATAATCATCACTTCAGAGTTTAGGCATAGAAAATGGTGATATCTTCCTCCAAAACCAAATCTGTGATGGAAACTTCCAAGAAAATCACTTTGACAGGAGATTACTACTTTTACTGGAGGTCAGATGCAAACTGAGAGATACTGAACTTGCTGATGCTTTCATCTTGGAGTTGCCAAATCTACCGCATTGCCCTTTATATTTCTTACTCAAAAGTGGGTCATACTTGACTTTGCTTCTGTAGAAATATTAAATTACAGAAAACACATTGGATACTGGAAAATATATACATATATTGAGACATGCCCAGATATTAGTTTTTCTGATTCTATATTCAAATTTCCTCAATATTAAAGAAAAAGGTAATAATCTGTCATAATAAAAAATACACTGCCCAAAAGATATTGAAACCTATTCCAACTGTACCTAATAAAGCAGATACAACTTTTAGCCAAATGAAAAAAACCTACACAGATCCCAGTTCACTTATGTGCATTACTAAATGTATCGTAAAGTTTCTAGTACTTGTAGAAGTAAGTGGGAATACCACATCTGTTCTTCAGGTGTTCACACACTTGGAGACACCTAGGAGGAATCTGCTTTTGTTTTTATTCATCATAGGCAAAATAACCCAACAGTTGCTTTGATAGGTTTCTTTGACAGCTGCATTAAGGCCACCGTGTGATGTTTGTACATGTTCAACTCCTTGCAGGATTTTCCCTTGGCTTTGGCTGTCATTTCTGCTGCGGGCAGAGAAGCTCTATGCATGGGGATGCACGATGTGAGAGAACACGTCAAGAAAGATCACAGCTTTGTTTCCACAGCTCAGCAGTCCTTGGGCACCTTAACTTCCACTAAAATTAACCTACGTTTGTGTCCACTGCCAACAGAAGGACATGTCTCGTGTCTTCCGTTGCCCCGTGTTGTTACTTGCCACAGACATCTCCATCACAGCTATCATCAGAGTACTGCCTGAAGAAGTAAGAGGCTGAAAACTGGTAAAACAGAGAATCAAGGTCCTTCATAACCTTTACAAATAGAGAGAACGAAAGAAATTTCTCCCAAATATCTATTGTCATTGTTTATAATTATTTGC
>NW_009611183.1:14065-15412 GCF_000690535.1 Cariama cristata | reverse complement strand
CCCTACTTTCTTTGACAGCGGTAGTTGACGGTCCATAATACTGGCACAACGAATGTGGGCTATTGCTGTCCACATCGAGAAAATGCCATCTCCAGTGCTAATGGAAATTTATTCTAAAAAGTAATTACTGATTGAGTTACCAGCTTCAAGGTAACCTACCACTGCCTACGACTGTTACATCTGTGCTCGACAGTTACACGGCCTGGTAGCTAAACCAGCATCACTGCCAGCTTTCTGACTTCTCTTAAAACTAATAGTATTTTGTAAGTATGCATTACAGGGGGTCACAACAAATACACTGTTATTATTTGACTTTGATGCTTTTTAGGCTTTAAAAAAATTCAAGGTCATGCCTACCTCCTGAATACTTCAAGACCTCAATCCCTTCCCCATCTACAGCACCCCTGTACTCAGGGCAGTAAAAATCTGTGGAAAAAAGGGAGTTTCCCTCCACCACTTTCCCAGCATGGGGGAGAATGACCGCTATCAGGGATCGCAGATATCCCCACGGCAGAACCGCCGGAGCAGCTGCCATCCCAGCCTCACCCACCCCAGCCTGGTGGGCTTTCCGCTGCCCAGTCCCGGGATGTCTGCTGCTGGCGGGGGGGTCCGGCAATGGGAGAGGTTTGGGGTGCAGACACCCGGGCTTCACACTGCGAAAAAAGCCAGGGGAAAGAGGGAAAGTCTGCTTTGAACTGACTAAAAATAGAGTAATCATGTTTAATCAGTGATTTACATATGATGAGGGTAAAGCAGTAGCACTCCGCACGCACGTCTTCGTAGGCGGTGGGCACAGGTAAAGCAGCTCCGGAGCCAGCCCGTTTAAGGCTGAGTTACCTTGAGTAAGTTGTGTCTGTTTCTCTGCTAACTGCAGAGAGAGGTTGTGACATCTGTGCTCAATTCTTTTTTGGTTAAATACCTAAAAATACATCTAGATTCATTCCAGCTAAATCTGCTTAAGGGTAGGATATGCCAGAAAATCAATTTTGGGATAGCTGCTTTAGCATAAGGCTAGTTATTCTGGACTGCTTACAAAAATCAATGCGTAACAACAGCTGTTCTAGAGTGAGTGTGTGCTTCTGGTTCAAATTCCAAGCGAATATTTCCAGTAGTTGTCTTCATCACAAACTTAATGTAAGCCATAATTGGAGTATTGCCCCTAATCTGAATCTTGTCCAGGGGCAAGCATAGAATAAAGATCCTGTCTAGAATCAGCACAGTGCAATGTATACAGCTGTAAAATCCAAGAACAAACGTGAACCACCTGCTAGTGACTCCCTTGACAAACCTGGCACAGCATCCTTCTAGTGATAAAGGCAGTCAGAAGTATGGCTTAATCTGGTGTTT
>NW_009611183.1:0-14034 GCF_000690535.1 Cariama cristata | reverse complement strand
AGAGAAGGTGGTGTGTGTAGTGTGTGTGTGGGTGAGGGGGGGGGGGGGGGGGGGATAAAAAAAAGGATGAAAGGCTTCCTAGCATGTTTCTGAGCCCCTTCTTAGTTTCTAGCGTCACTTGTTGGCCTCAGAAAAAATGGGCAACTTTGCAGAGTTCCTTTTCAACAGAAATCCAGCTAAGCAGCTGTGCCTTTTCTGCTGTTCACCTGGGAAGGCTTGTTTTCATTATTTACTCCACATCACAGTTGATGGAAGATGATGTGCTGCTGAGCTGAGACAGACGTGTATGTATGTCTAAACACGCAACTGTTTACAGCACCCTCAGTATTTCAAGAACCAATGTATTAGCTTTTGTTGGCTGTGAGCAGTGGTATGCAGCCTCTACCTTGAGACTTGAGGCAATTGTTTGGAGGCTAAATGGAAGGGAAAAAAGCAGGGCTTTAGCAATGTTCAGGATCAATATGCTGAGATGCTTAGGTTTTATCTCATCTACCTGCACTGTTTTAAGTTTTGTTTGTTTATTTGTTTTACCTGCTTAGGTACGGACTGAGCAAATAAAGCAAAGTGATAAAGTGGGTTAAGAGTGGAGGGGTTTTTGCTGTTGAAATTCCTGCAAATTGTTTTTATAGTCAACTGAACAAATCGCTGACTAACAGCAAAAGGCTATTTGTGTATAATGCATGAGTGTAGTTGTTCTTCACCAATCCTTGTATCCTTTACATTAACTTATTTTCCTGCTACTGACAGTTTTAGGGGGAGGGTGAACAAACTGGCAAAGGGTAATCTGATTTTATATTTTGTGACAATAAAAGGGGAAAGCTCTCAGACAGCACATGTGAATCTTGTACAGGGCTGCTTATAGAAGACTCATCTGTTCCTCAGGGAAACAAAGAAACCTTTTCAACCCTGTCT
The DNA here is from genome assembly GCF_000690535.1 of Cariama cristata. Classification (NCBI taxonomy): domain Eukaryota; kingdom Metazoa; phylum Chordata; class Aves; order Cariamiformes; family Cariamidae; genus Cariama; species Cariama cristata. The sequence continues at coordinate 13,122 of NW_009611183.1, read as the reverse complement.
AAAGTACAGGAATAATCTGAGTTAAAACCTGCCCGAGGGCAAACCGCGTGCAACAATTCAGAATTTATCCTTGGACAGGGAGCGTGTTGGTTCTTGGCTGGACTCTCTTTGCACTTTGTGTAATCGTTTATACTTCTGTGAAGTAAGTGCGAAACACCACCTTCTGTCTGACTTTGTATTTTGCGTGGCTCCATGGAGCTATATATGAAGAAGGCTTTCAAAGAAGGGATTACATCTGAAATCCTCCTATAGATCAATCACAGGCTGTTAAGTACGTTAGAAATGGTGTTGCAGCGTGCACTGGCGAGCTTGGCAAGTTGTTCTACAGTGGCTTAGGAAGGTTTTGGCTCAGCTTCCAACTCGACTGGTCTGCCGGAGTTGCTATCTACAGAGCAGAGCTGGCGGGGCCATGCGGACTCGTGAGCTGGCAGCTGTGGTGCAAAGGTTAGCACTTTAGCAACTGGGAAAGCAGGTGGATTTGCACTAAAATGCCAACGTCATTGGAAGTATCTGTGAGAGCGGTATGTGGTACCTTCTGCTGGGCTGGAGGGTTGGGAGAGGAGACGGAAGGGAAGGTGGGTAACCTTCAACAGCGGGGCAGGACAGAAGGGTGCGAGTGGCAACAGCCTAAATCAGCACAGCATGACCAGCAGTGCCAGCTGGTTTGACCACCGTGGTTTATGGGTTTGGGTGCCTCTCTTCTGGAAGCTATTGCGTTTAAATCTCCAGGCAGATCTGGCAAAACAAAGATGTTCCTGCTCCTTACCTGTTTCAGTGCAAAGTCAGCAGTTTATTTAAGTGAAATTTTGCGTTCATGCAGCTGGGATTGCAAACACAAGTTTCCTCCCGATGCTTCTGCAGCAGGGCTGTGAGACTTAGCAGAGGGGCACAAGTGCAAATTTATTATAGAGGTGCAAGGATTTTTGCCACCTCCTCGCCCTGGTGCGTTGGCTGTCTGCACACCCACCCACCCTGAGCAATGTGCTCACTGTGGGTTGCAGCCAGGCACAACAGCTTCTCCCAGCTCCTTCAAAGCCAGAGGGGTTGTCAGTCAGTCAGTCAGTCAATGGGCATCCTTTCTTTTGTCCTTCCTTGCAGCCCCAGGCTGTCACTCTACCTTTCAGATCCCTATCTCAACATGATGAGGAGCCGTAATCTAATGCAAAGGAAGGCCAGCTCCTGTCCCATTAGCACTGGGACTTTGCAATGGTGCTCAGACAGTGAAGGGCAGTGATGTTTTACATCTCTACAGGAAGATTCACCAAAGCTTCTCTGTCATATCTCTAACCAACAAAAAGCTTTCAAAAGCAGCTGCAGTGACCACTAATCCAATCTGCTTTTATTACTAAAACCAGAGAAGTGAAGTGGCTAAGTCGCTCCCAGAGGTAGGTATGCCTTTACCCAACCCAAACCCTGAGATGGCTGGATCAGAAAACCACGTATCACACAGCAGCCTAACACTCCCCCTGCAACTGCTGCCTAAAACCTCCGAGTGAAATTCTCCAACTCCTGACTTCATCACGTATTGGAGAAATTCTCTCATCTTAACAGTCTGGATGGTTGTCTCTCATAGGAGCCACTTTTTCTGTTTATGGGCTCAGGAAGACTCACAGCAAGCTATCAGTATGCATATTTGTGACATTATCCAGCAGCAACACCACAAAAATGAAATAATCTTTGCTGTGATGGCAGGTTTTGAAATCATGGACGGCAGGCTTTGCCTGGCTGTCATGGTTTAGCCCCAGCCAGCAACTCAGCACCACGCAGCCACTTGCTCACTCCTCCTCGCCCCAGGTGCGATGGGGAGGAGAATCAGAAAAAGGTAAAACCCATGGGTTGAGATAAGAACAGTTTAATAGTTGAAATAAAGTAAAATATACTAACAGTACTACTATTAACAATAATAATGAAAAGGGAGATAACAGAGAGAGGAATAAAACCCAAGGAAGACACGTGATGCACAATACAACTGCTCACCACCCACTGACGGATGCCCAGCCCATCCCCGAGCAGCGATGGGCCCCTCCCAGCCATCTCCCCCCAGTTTCCATGCTGGCCATGCCGTTCTATGGTATGGAATATCCCTTTGGGTGGTTGGGGTCAGCTCTCCTGGCCGTGCTCCCTCCCAGGTCCTTGTGCCCCTCCTCGCTGGCAGAGCTCTAAAACACTCTGCCAGTGCTATTGCAAATATTAAGCTCAAACCTAAACCTATGGGAGCTGAATCTTCTTGATTCTCTATGTTGGTTTTGGCTGGAGAAAGCACAAATAACTTTTTTTTTCCTACTAAGATTGCCTAATTATAAAAATCCTGGCCACAATTGCATCGGTTAAAAAATAGGACAAAGATATAAAATGTTGTGATTTTTTTTTTTTAAAAAACACCCCACCACACCCACCCCTTTGGTAAAGCTACCTAAACTGAGCCTTTTTCCTTAGGTTTAAATAAAGCCTTTGAAACATCACTTACATGCAAACAAAGTTTTAAATGCTACTGCTTGAACTGGAACATGTTCATCACGTTTCATCAAAACAAGGTGCAGAGCAAAAGGTTAACAGGGCTTTGTGGTGGAGGACAGGGCATATATCAACAGGAAAAACAGTAAACCAAAACTGAATGAACATACATTTACTTGAAAATTCATATAAAACCGAGTATTTTCTTCCATGTTTGTGAATAATTACTCTGTGTCTCCTTCTGTATAATGAACACTTTTCAGTCCTCCTCTCCCTTCATACATTTATACCTGTGTTGTTTTGTAGGAGGAGATTGTGCAGCTTAGATCTGACTCTCTCTTATATTTTCTCTGAACGGATTCACATCTGGCTTTTATAATTTCTCCTGTCTTGCTAACTGCAAAACAGTACCCTTAAGTCTTTCTTGTCTAGCAGCAGCAGTGTGAATATACCATGAAATGTAAACCAGCAAGTAAATGCATGAACTTCAGAAAGACTGCTGTTTGCAGGGCTGTGGGGAATTACAGAGAACACAAGAAAAGCAGCAAAAAAGTTTAGCTGTTGTTAACACCATTGGTTCTTTACCATTTTGCGACGGATTTTCTATTTGGGAAAGATCTGCTTAAAACTAACAATGAAATACATGAGCTGCAACACCCTGATATTCACAGTAGCTAAATATTGAATTTAATTTCAATATTTTTTTTAAACGGGGTTTTGCAGAAGGAAGCCAATTGTAACCGATATGTTAAGAAGTGCTGAGCTACGTATGGCTTAGCGAGGCTTCTCGATACTTGGTAGAGCTTAAGTACTGCTTGTTGCTGTTCAGTGGCAGAGCACAACTGACCTGATTATGGGTATTTGCAGTGGTCTATAATCTGTTTTATGGCTGCAGAACGCGTTGGCTCTATTTCTTGCTTAAACCATCACTGAGTCCACCAAGATATGTTGAAAAGGAGAGTGCTTTTAATGCATTAGAGCATCAAGATACCTTTGTATGTAGTTTCTGATATTTGGCAGCCTACCCTTGGCAAACGCTCCCGCAGTGTCTCAGTCACGCCAACGCATGGATTACTGTGTTAGTGTAAACCTAATTTCATTTGCAGTTTCCACTCGGAGAGTGGAAATTGCAATTAAGTGACTGCAGCCTGAGCATTTTCATTCTGCTGTCTCTGCAGTCAGGATGATCATTTGTAGGGGAGCCATGGCACAGACATCTGGGACAAGGTTCTGTTAAATTTCTTCACCAAGATTCACCAGAACTGGTCATCAGTGTTTAAAGGTTAAGAACACAGAATAACCTCTAAGTAATATTCACGTCTCTGCACTGTTTCTGTGCAAATAATATTTTAATATCTCAACATGGCAACTTCATAACGTTTCACATTCTTTCTCATCATAGAAAATACCTCACAATTGTGCTTCACCCAGTTTGTTATTTAGAGGTTCTGAGTTAAAGAAAATAGGACAGCCAGTAGCAGCAGCAGCAATATAAAACCCAAATATTACCCTTAATGAATCTGTAAAAAAGTTTTGCTGCTGACTTCACTGAGGTCAGAATTGGGCCCTCACGTTGGAACATTTTTGGTTTTAACAGAATTGGTCTAGATTTTCACCATTAAAAACAGAGCAAGATGTGAAGTGGGAGGGTCCCCCCTCCCCAAATTAGAAATGTTTCCCTTTTGGATCCCAAATTTCATTCCAAAATATTAAGGACCAATGTAAGGGACAAAGAAAATCACCACAGACCAATAATTATTTCACTCAAATGGACTTAACACTCATAAGCTGAATGTTATTATTATAAAAAGTATTAGAGCAATACTGAACCAGTAACAAAATGCTTGAGGAACTGAGCCAGCAGGAGCTGCGTAGTCTTCCCTCGGTATAGCCACAATGTTGTAATAAGGCTTTGAACTAGAAAATATTTGGAGTGATGTATTAGCGTGAGCGTGTCATGGTATAAAACATAACAAGCTGCTGCTTCTCGTTGCTTAGCTATGTCTGAGCGAACGGAGAGCTCATTTAAGAACTTGTGAAAAATACCTAGAAAAATATGGACCTACAAGAGCTTGGTGATGCTGTAATAAGGCAGACCTCAGTGTTGATGACATTGTAAAAGCACTTTTAACTTTGTTATCCCAACATAGTAAAGTCAAACTGGCAGAAGAATTCTTTGATTTTTTTTTTAATTGGAACTTGTTTCCATTTCATAGAATTCAACATGAATCCTTTACTAATATTTTTAAGTCATAATATTAAAATAATACTTAAAATGGAGGCTAATTATTATTTTGTGTATGACTACAAAATAATACATTTTACTTGCAGTTAGTATGATTTTGATAGAATTTAGCTCCATGTGACCTTTTTTGTACAAATCACCGTATTCTGACAAGTCAGCAGTTTTTGCTATTTTTCTTGGGAGAGAATTATGTTTACTTTCAAATGAAACTCCTTGAAAATGATAGTTATTTCCAGAGTGAATAAGACTAATAATAATTTAAATGTTATTGGCTCTCTTCTGATAATTTGTTCTTCAGAAATAGTTTTGAATTCAGAAGACTGACAGCTTTTCTTATTTATATACTTCTAATATACAGGGAGAATATATGTATTTATAGAATATAAGTGTGTTGTATGTCAAAGGTTCAAATTCTTTGTCCCTTTCATTCTCTTTCAGAGCAGGACCTGTTAGAGGAAGCGATTGGGCGTGTAGCAATTCTAGAATGACTGAGGTCTTGAAGTTCCGTGGCCTTTAGTTTTGTCCATTAATGAGTAGGGGCAATTTTGCTATCATTATTAAAATACTTCTTTATTTCTGTAATTTAAAGTCCCTCTACTCCTTGCTATTTGAATTCCTAAACGACACGTTATTCAGGTTGCTTGCCCAGAAGACCTATCTCCTTATCAGTTATTGTTCTTCTGATGCTCAGAAAAACTTGAACATTTATCCACACACATTTGAGAACTGCAGTAACCTGCAAACAGTGTCTCCACCATGCAACAAGACCATACTCTGTACTGAAAATGAAGTAGGAATCCTCTGTGAGAAAGTGCCAATACTTAATGAGGGCTCCCGAGAATTGGTAGCTTGGTCACGCGTGCTCCAAGTGTATCAGAGCAATTAGATGATGCTTTTATCCAATGTCTATAGTTGTAGTGTTCAGTATTTTCATCTGTTCTTCTCTAAGGTCACCGTTATGTTAAAAGAGCTTTTCTGGATCAATATCCTGACATGCTGGCACAGTTCTGTGCAGTGCTTGTAGCATCTGTTCGCAAGGTTGACCTTTTGCCAGCACAGTGTACATCACTCCCCGGTACGTGTCATATACCCACGCCATGTGGCAAATGCTATGGCAAAAGAAGCTCCTAATGACATCTGGCCAAAGGAATCTAAATACTTTTATATTTTTTAGTACTAAAAATGTACCAGTTATAAGTGCATCCACTAACAATACACTGCTTCTTATTCCCAGATATTCCTGTCCTTATTGCCAGTGCGAAGTAGATGAGGATGACCTAATGGACCACTGTCTCACCACAGGTCGGAAACGAGAGCAGTGCTAATGTACATAAGTATATATTTTGCTGAATTCACATGTCAAACTGATTAATTCTAGCAAGCATTACTGATAGGAGATAACAGACAAAGAGAAAATATATTAATTGTTTAATTGGTTTTGACAGTGGAGGAAAAGCATACCTATATTCATTCCCTCTGTCCGTCTCTCACATATAAGCAGGTACGCACCTAACATTTAAAATATTAGCACTCCTATCATTGTGAGTGCTGGCAGAGGCACTGAAAATAGTGTAGGAATCTTACGATGGATATAACAAACAGTTACTTACAGCCAAGACAACAAGCATTATTAGGTTCAGTGACTTGCCTGCTTTTAAATCCCACATGTGCTATTTCTACTACTCTAACTCAGATTTATGTGCAGCATTTGCCGTGTATTCTCATCTGGGTTTTGAGGTTATAATTTGAGAACTGCTTATGTGGCCTTATATAGGAGTCTGTCATAGTGAGGTTTTCAGTATTTTTTTAAGTTAAGATAACTTTACATGAATGGCTTCATGCTGAAGGTCCACAGAGGCGGTGAGGTCTTACTGTGACCCTGTTTGTAGGACTGAGGTCCATAGGGTGTAGGCTCAGATCTAAAAGCGTAATTTACTTCCCTGATTGTTACTTGCCGAGGAATTTTAGACTCTGATTCTTACATCTCACCAAAGAGGTGTTTTAGAGAGGTTACAGACTGAAGAACTTGTAGACAAATCAACCAACGTTCCCGTTTCCCGCAGCTGGTGGGATGTCCCTTTTACATTGCAGGTTAGTTGTCACCACTTTAACCATGGTCACGTTAGTAAGCTATCATGGAGCCAGAGCTGCAAGTAAATTAAAGGAAGCATTCACTCAGAGTGTATACTGTGTTCACCTTTATCTGAGTTAATGTTTTAATGTCTAACATTTTGCCAAATATTTTGTATTTTTCAGATTAGACTCTGTATTTACTTTGGTCAACTGAAATAGCTGTCAATAATTTTTGTGACACCTATCAGTCTACAGGCTCTTATTTTTTCACTCAGGGCAAATTCATAAACAGCTGTATTGTGTAGCCGCAGGGCAGAATTAAGCCTTACAACTTGGAAAATTATTAAATCCTTTGCTCAATTCAGAATTGCATAGACAAGCTGATCCTGAGATACTCGTCAGTAATATGCTTTATACAGCCTCTGTTGCACATTTCTTTGACACCTAATGTAAAAAACAATATTCAGAACTTTGCCTACAAATAATGTAAAAAATTATAAGCAGGGAATTAAAAATTTGATCTATTAAGTCATACTGGTTTCATAAATGCTTTAGCTGGTTTATAAACTGTAGAGACCACATCATTAATGCCAAGCAAAGAGAGGGAACATGCTGAGAGGTGCACTTTGTTGTTTGCTACTGACACACCGACCCTCCTCTTTAATTCTGAAATACCTTTGGAGTAACTGTTTCAGGATTTCAGGAGTACCTGAGAAAGTGATTTGGCACAGCTGTTTCAACCTTTTTATTTCAAACTTTGAATAACTACATCGGACTTTGAGTTCTAAGAAAGGCTTAGGATTTTTTGGCATGTTGTATCACAATGTTCATTACTGTAACATGTCATAAAGCTGGTTTTAGTCTGCACATACTGTATTCACACATGGTGTATTCCATGATAATCATCTTTTTAGCATACACACAGTGTTCTCATGATAATTGCTTGAAGAAATAAATGTTGCAGCAACTGCAACTTTTGTATTACAGAGAACTCTCAGAAAGTAATTCAGCTTTTCTTTTGATTAAGTGTTTTAGGCACTTCTGCTGTAAGCACACAGATGAATTAATTTGTTATTGATGACCGAGAAATCCTGTATGTTTCAGGAAACTGTGGCTTGGATGATAAACAAATGGATTATTTGTTATTAGTTTATTATTTGAATGGTAAACAAATGGATACATGAATTGTCTGGATGACAAACAAATTTTGTATTGGATAAAACAAATGCTTTTGCATGACTCTTCTCTTGTAGCTAGTAGAAGGGAAGATATTAACCATCAGATCTGTATAGGTTGACAGTCCCTGGGATGTCTGCAGACACGAATTAGACAGCAGGGATTAGCATAATTGATAGTTGATCTGAAAGTACATTGTGCCTAGCGGTATTTGTCTTGCTCAAAGAATGCCATTTGGCCATAACAGATCCACTTCTTTCAGATTACTGGTTTTTTTTAAACACTGATAATATTTCTTCTGTAAGACTTCCAAGATTGAATACTTCCTTCCATTTATTTATAGCGTTGTCCAATTTGTTCTTTAACACCTGGGAGAGATCCAAGCTATTTCAGCAGAAATGTTATAAGGCACCTCCAACTCAGACATACACTCCATTATGAAGACTACATAGTGAGTAATGGTATTTGCAGACTACTGGACTTGATTTCTTTATGGTATCTTCTTCCACACCTTTTACAATCAAGAAGTCATGAAAAGAAGTGAGCAGATAACTGCACCACGAAGCGTGGCAGATGTGTACAGAAACAGCACAGTCTGGTACTCAAGAGGTGCCAACTGACGGATTCTTATTCTATAAGACCCTAAGATGACACAATTGTACTTCTGAAAGTTGCTGCAGCTGTTTGCTGTCTGAGTGGGCTGTAAAACAGAAAATGCAGCACAAGCATTAAGATGCTGTTAGAATTCCTCAAGCATATTAGTTAGTGCTTTCCTATATTTATGTTTGATACGCATGCAGACAAAATTCAAAAGAAAGATATAAAACATTATTTTTTTTTCAAATGGTGCAAAAGCACTAAAGAAAATGATGTCCAAATGGAGGGCAGGGCTGAAAAACCATCTTAATAACTTGCACCTATAATTCGTGCACATGGTGGAAACAGACTTATGTATGATAGCACTTTAATGACAGCTCACACACATACAGCTTCATAAAGTATAGCTAAGACTTGAGTATTTATTTCTATACATAATAATATAACATGCATCACCAAATTGGACTCTATAATAAAGAGCATTTGCATCGTTGAGTTTTGCATAATCACTGAATTAATCTGTTTCTGCATTTGATATTCTCATTTATTTCAAGTTTCCTAATGATTTCTCTTGCTCTATGTTGCAGTGTTTACCACTAAGGAGTAGAAAGATAGATAGTAAACTTTAAACATGGATGTAAACACACCGAAACCAGTATTTTGTTAACTGGTAACTCAAGCAGTCAAAATTAAATCTATTAACATGTTAATTACTATCTTGATGGTAAATAAAATAACCTTTTTTCTTTCAGGACATAAACAATGTTGGAGAAGTTCTTGTTGAAGGAGTTCTAGATGGGTCATTCTTAGAATATATGTATGTGAATCGTCTGAACAGCACATAAAGACTACTGCAGAAGAGTGGAAGAACATGTTCTATTGATAAACACAGTCATTAAAATTCAGCCTTTTGCAATTAATTGATGTTAATAACCTGCATGGACCTAATTTTTTTTTTCTTAAGCATTTTTTTTAAATTTTTTTTTAAAATTAAATTTCAGTTTCATTAAAAATGAAAAAAACAACGGTCCTGAACTCGCTGCTGGCCCTGTGTACAGGTACACTGGCTTTGACAGCAGCCTCTTCTATTTGTTTGCAACTCTGGTCCAGGAGCAGGCCAGTCTTGTGTACATTGGTGACAATAATGCAATGCTGGAGGTAGATGACAACAGATGCTGCAGAACCAAACAAATTGGAACAAATCCCCCCTCAAAACACTATCGGGCATATTACCTACTGTCAAGGGCTGCACCTAAGTTTCCATTTACAGTGCAAGATGAGACTCAAAATTAGCAACATTGCTAAGTGAAAGCTGTCTTGAAAGGATAGCAAGAAGTGAATATTATGTTTATAATAAAAAAAATAGAAAACTGTTCAAGAGATTGACAATGTCTTTCAACTAAGGTGTATTCTTACTATGTAAGTTAAAAAAAGTATGTACGGTTTTTCACATGTACAGTATAACATAGTATCTTTCAAAGATGCAGTTAATCTGTAAGAAATTAAAATTCATGTTCATGCACAGAAGCAAGTACAGTGATTAAAGTAGCTTTAATCACATGGCAACCTGTTAACAAGGAAACACCCAATAGACTTTAGGTCTTTAACTAGTTTTTCTTGGAATCAGAAAGTGGCTCCTTTTTGGGAGGAGAAAGATTCAACGTTTCACATGCCTGGGAAAGGTGCTTTCCTTTCTCTTTGAGAACTGTCCTTGGGAATGAAAACTCCTCACTCAGAAAGATGGACAGTGCTGCTCCAAAGGGTGGAATTTGTGGAAACATTTCAGTAACTAAAAAAAACCTTCTGGTCTGCTAGAGCAAAGTAGCTCAAAATATTGGGAAAAAGTTCTTGGATTTATGGCTTCCTGCACATCTAAAAAATGTATAGAGAACTTTTTATATGTATGAAATAAGGTACCACCGTAGGACAGTTGTCCTTAGTTTTGTCGGTGGCTGCAAACGTTCTTTGTCAGTAGTGATGCAGAGACACCAGGTAAGAGCAAAGGATGTCCTTGCCCTTGCACGTGGCACCTTCTGATCCCCCTGCAGTTGCACAGCTTTCTCTCTTTCCCCTTCTCCTCACATCCACCTTTGACCGCTCCCGCAGAACGAACCCCTGCTCTTTTCATATTGACAAGATGTGCTGTTCTTGCAGCAACGAGAAAGCAACCAAAACAAGTCTTACAAAAAGTAGTTGTACAAAGTTGTACAATAGCTGTGCAAAGGTGATCTAAAATGTACCTCTTCGGTGGCAGTTGCCCCCTGCAAACAGCAAAATTTTTTGAGCAGTTCCACAAGCTGTCACTGTTGAGATTTCATTTCACAAACACATTTTATCATGAGGAATAAAAAGTTGGCAAAGCTATTGGTTTCATTTTATGCAAAAAGTCTGATTTAAAATGCTTTCCTTCAAATAAATGTGTTTCATAAACTTCAGCTGCCTGATTTCTCTTTACATGTTGTCTGTGTCAATGGCAAAAACTACATAAGATTTACAAGTCTGGTACCATGCTATATATTGCTCCGTGGCATACTAGTTGTCAACTCCAAGGTCACAGCTTTATTAAAGGATCAAGATTTACAATAACGTTAGCAAGAGCATGAATGCCTTCACACACACCTTCCTGTAGTTTACTTCCCTGAGGTCATCTGCGCAATTTCTCCCCCTGCCAAAAGCTACTAATCGATAAATACTGCTGTCTCCCAAACAAAGTTCAAAGGGATCTATCATGTTCCTTTACTAATAAATCTTTGCTTTTATTTAACACCTGCCTTCAAAGGACGTAACCCTCTTTACCTGCAGTAATTAATTTAACTTCACAGCAGCCTTATTTGGTGATTAAAAACTGCTCCCCTTTTACAGACTGAGAAATTGAGGCATAAGGACATGCTTTGCTGCAGTCATGCAGGAAGACTGAAAAGACTCGGAAGCCCATCTCTGCCAGCCTCTCGCGTGCTGAGGCTGAAGGCCACGCTGCCTCTCTCCCAATGAGTAACACAAGGCGGTTGAGTAGCATCCGAAGAGAGTAATTCTTCCTTTTATTGTACTGTCACGGCACGGGTAAGGCACACCTGAAGCTGGCTATACAGCTGTGGTATAGTCCTAACTGACACAAAAACACACAAGAAGGGTTCTGCAGGCTGTTTACCACTTAAGGTGTAGTTCTCTGTCTTCTTCTGGCTGTACTTGCATTGTTGAAGGGGTCACTGCCACCAACTCCTGCTCGTTACCCACCTTGCCTACTCAGATCTACCAGCCTGGCCTCCTACTTCCTTTCAGGGAAGAAGATAATCAGTTAATCTCTTTAACTAGTAGGGCTTTTTTGCCAGCCCACAAACAGCTCAGCTAAGCCTTAGCAGCCTCTAACAAAGCAGCGATGAGCACAGGGGAGCAGTAACCCCCTGCGCTAGCACAGCCACGGTTACAAGGGGACATCCTAACGCAACACCTCAAATCCTCAGCCTGTCCTCTCCCAGGAGATCCCTGCCCAGGGAGTTCTGCCTTTTCCACCGATTTTCTCCCGCCCTGCAGCATGGGCAGTAAATATCCCATCCCAGGCAACTTTAACTCTTACATTGGGCTCATCACTTTGGATGTGCTTCCCTTCAGTGTTTCAGATCTCCTGCTACTTAGAAGCATTCAGATTTTGCCTCCATGTGGTCTAAAAAGGTGGTATTTAGGGCAGTCATTGGCTTTCGCTCTGCTATCTCTGCTTTTGCTTAGGAAAATACTAGCATTTTTAGCTAATAGTAATTGAGATTGATCCTGAATAAGAAAACAGAGCCAGCATCCTTTACAGAATCACAGGATGGTTCGCCCTTCATCCTCACCTGGAGAGAGACCTGAGCTTCAGCTTTGCTTCCTGCAGTTCCCCCTCTCCCCTCCAAACCACCAGCCCAGATGGTGGTGTGGGCATCGCCTCTTGCTGCCGATCGCTGCCAGACACAAGCACCAGCTCCCATGGATGTCTGAAGCCTAAATAGTTTTGATATGCTGGAGGTTGAAGGCATACGGGAACCACAGGTCTTACTGTTTTGCATCCTCTCTTCTCTGAAAGTCTAATCTCAGGCTAGAAAGAGAGGGATCTCCCCACCGAGCGATCTCCTCTGAACATCCAGCCGTGGCAGAGACAGCTGCAGCCCCAAGGAGACGGGGAAAGGCGGGCGAAGGACCCATTGCTCCTCAGCCTTTGTCCCACACCTTTGGTACAGGGCAAGAGACCAGACCTAGCCTGAATCTTGGTTTTATTATGAACACAATCTTCGCAAATTAATATAATTGATATAATCTCTACAAATCCATTTCTTTTTAAAGCATCGCCAACGTTTTGTTTGTTGTTTACCTGCCAGGAGTTACGTTCAAATGAGGTCAGCGCTAGATGCGCTTAACAGGCCCAAAGTCTTCTCTACCTGGAGAAATTTGTTACCATCACTATATCGATACAGGGATATTCTTGTAATTCCTTATGCCGGAATTAAAACGCACAGTCATACTGCTGCTCTGAGATTTTGCCAGTATCATTCAGGAGGCAGAAATCCTGGCCAGAACATTACTAATATACTAAAATTACTGCATCA
>NW_009611182.1:1759-2074 GCF_000690535.1 Cariama cristata | reverse complement strand
TAAGACTTAAGAGTCTTAATCTTAAAAATGCTTATTGTAAGTACATATATTAAAAATACATCGCAAAATTGATATACACACAGAGAGATGCTTCACAATCTTTTGTATCTCAGTATCACCTTTTTGATTCGATTGCTTGACTTTCTCATCACAACATACCACAGAAATTGGATTCACATAGGAAGAACCTAGATGTTCATACATGCGCGCACACACACTCTGACATTACACAGTGACTTAATTCTAAAAAGCAACCTTGTAGATGAGACAGTATTCTGCAGGTATTATTTTTTGGTGACACGCAGACATATTTTA
>NW_009611182.1:0-1660 GCF_000690535.1 Cariama cristata | reverse complement strand
TGTTCATAATAAGTAAATGTACTAAGTCTAACGAGATGGCAAACAGATAGGATCAATTTATTTGCAATGTTTGACACTTACATGGGATTTCACCTGAGACAAGTATTACAATAATAAATGTTTTTTAAATATCTATACTTACTGCCTTTTTTAATATAATGTTGCTGAATTTTTGTGCAGTTTGGAGCAACAAACATGGGAGATAAACAACACAAAAAAAGCTAGTAGACATCCTTCTAAAGAAGCATGAGAGATGTGTATGACTCATGTTGCTTCAAAAGCTAATTCTGAGCAACTTTATGATGAAATCTGGACACCTTTCAGAAGAACATTCTATGACCCATGAACATATTACAATTCTGGATATTGCCAAAATCCTAAATGACATCTGGGTTTCACTCACTGGAAACAGGGAATGCAGATGTGCCTGCCAGACCAGTGAATGCATAGGAACGGGCCTGAATACAAAAGCTATGCAAGCCCCAATCCTTTACCAACCGAAAGGTTGATGAAAATAAAGATAATATCCAAGGTCTCTTCAATAAAGGAAAATGGGAAAGACAATGTTGTTTGAACTTAGACATTTCCGCGGGATTAACTGCTTTACATGGACTCAGATTGTCTAGCAGTCGTCAACTCTCTGCACAGCCAATGAACAAATTGGCTCATCAGAAATTGTCCTCCAAAGGCATACATCTAAGAAAGTTGGAATGACTCAACCTCTGGGAGGTGGCTGTTTCACTCTACTGACTATATCTATAATCTCGATGACAAGGCCAGGCATATACAACTAACTAGTATATATTCAGATGAACCTTAGGCAAGATTAATCCTACAACTAGTTTTCCAAGTAGCATTACTAAAGCATCTAGTCTGCTTTTCTCAAGGGAAGATATGGTGCTATTCATGCCGGGTGTGTTAAAAGAGATGTTTTCAGCTGCTTATTTATTTTAAGAACCCCTGTTCGATCATGTGACTTTTAAGCCTTACATACAAATAAAATTATTTATCTTAACAGAGGGTGGATCATTCACAATAACGTGGTTACTCCTAACCTACCACTCACCAGAAAGGTTATCGTACGTAAATGAACCCTACAGCCACAGATGTATTCAAAAGGCATGACTGGCCTTGCAATCTCAGGTGGCACCAATAACTAACATTTCTAACATAGTCTCCTTATCCAATTTTTCAGTACTAGGATACTCTCTAATAATAAAGCCTCACTGCATTTCTTTGATGCAATCCTACTGCTATCAAAGGTTTTGCAGACAGTTGAAAGAAAACAGTGCTGAATCCTTAAAATAATTATGGTCTACTGCTAGCGGGGAAAAAAAGACACAGATAAACATCTTTTATTTTACTGCCCTTTCAATAAGAATCATAATGAAAAAACAGGGAAATCTTTTTTGTCCCTGAAGTTAACAAACAAGTTTTAATGTAGGATTTCTAAACAGGGATATCTGTGGGGTTCTTTGTTCATGTGAGGCACGGACAACTCAGCACACCAATATGATGATCGGAAGTCCTTTATTATGTTCAAAGCTGCATCTTATATTATGATTTCTACTTCTGTACACTGCTTTGCTCAAGCTATAATTGGTTACGTGTACTGTCCACGAGACTATCAAGCTTTTTAGAAAAGATTTGGATAGGTGGT
>NW_009611181.1:0-23055 GCF_000690535.1 Cariama cristata | reverse complement strand
ATATATATATATATTCGCGCACACATGTTGTCCAGTGTTTAGTCTTTGTAGGGTAACATTACTGTTGGTTTGTTACAGAGTATCGTGCATGTAGTCTTGCACAGAGCCTCACCCTGTATAGTAAGAGCAACAGAGAATGATATAAATGGGTCACAGCATGGTCCCTAACTCAAAGGATGAATCATTCAGTTACAGGATAGAGATGCAACCAGGTTAAAAATAGGCAGGAAAGTGCAAAAAGCTGTTTATCTGCCTCACAGTCAGTAGCTAAAGGCAATAAGCCTACAGTAATAGCTGTAAGCAGTAGGGCTGCTTGCCTGTCCACTTGGTCATTATCTTTGCAGTCTTTAATTAGAAGAATTGTGTGCAGAGCTTTGAAAGGTTGGTATGTGAGCTGCTGTTACCAGTATCTGGGGCTGTTTCACGAGGACAAGCAAGAGGAGAAAACGGGAAGATCACTTTGCTTTGCTGGTTAAAAATCTCAGTGATCCGCAGGGCATCACTTCCGAGGTCATTGCTGTGTTCTGCCAGGAAGGAGGTGAATTAACACAGTGGGCGTCTTGTTGACTGTTGCACATTTACAACCACAAGAAACATGCAAAGTATGAGTTTGGGGGGGAAATGCCCCCCCAGCTGTTAACAGCATAAAAGGGTTGCTTTCCTGTAGTCACTGAACGAAGAGAGCTGCTGGCATAGCAGTCACCTTTGTGTGACCTACTGACTTGCTAGAAATTGTTTACCCTGGGTTGTCTAATCTCTTAGCCAGAGGAAATTAGGAGGAGGAATAAAAAAAAAGAAAAAGCCAGTGATGTAATTAATGCAGCTCCAAGAGTGTATCTGCATAGCGGAGCTAGGCCCGCTGCAGTGCGATTCCTCCAGAAGCGGGCAGGAGCCGGGGCAGCGGGCAGCAGGGTTTGCGGCTGCGTGTCTGCCTGTTCCAGGTGACGGGGTTTCTGTGCTCAGCAGTAATGCAGTTTGGCCTGTGAATCCTTTATGGACTGTAACTCACTCCCGGCTGATGATATATTAGTATTAGGGGTACAGCTAGGTGAAATTTATGCTTCTGAATCTAGCCTGCTTCTCCCTCTGCTTTGTATATGTGGCTTCTTAAATACATCGCAGCTTTACCTAATTTTGAGTTATTGTTTCCCGTTGTGGGGGGAATGCTTCATAACCGTTTGCTTTTTCAGGGTGTTGGCTTGCTCGATTAGATTTCATCTCCAATAAGTCTACCTCTGCTGTAAATGGGGAAACTGGTAATACAAAAAACACTCTAGACAAATCCCTCTAGGCACTGCTATCATAAGACATTTTTGCATGTTTTAAGACCCTCTCTGCTGACTATAAAGCAGATGGGGACATCAATAAATTATAATTTGATAATAAATTTTTGTGGCCACACATACAACTTAGCTCATACATACAAACAGATTCTTCCCTTTTTTGACAGCATGAAGGGTGTCTCACATTTCAGGGCTATCAGGGCTTCCCAGTCTCTTTAGTTACTTTGTTCCTTGGGTTGGCATCTCTTTCTGCATCCGTCTGCTCTTTTTATTACTTTCCTCTCTCAAATAAGCATCTCAATAAGGTTGTTAGCATTCTTTCTCCAGTTGGTTGTATTTGTTTTCCATTGCTTCTGGGAATGCTTTACACTGATTTCTAGTTATGTTGCAATGTGATTTTACTGTTAAGTGGACATGGAAAGAGAATTCCTTCCTGTCCTGGGAACAGCTTCCCAATTCACTGATGATACAATGGCTCATTATTCTTTCCTAATAATAATTGAGCATATTTTGCATTAACAGAAGTTCAAAAAGTTTATGAAGCAAATTTTAGGGTCTCTTTTTTTTTATGCTGGGTAAGTCTATAGACAGATTAAGAAATGTAACACGTTCCTACAATACGTAACCCATGTAAATATCTGATAAGTTTTCAATGTTATTATACTTAAATTAAAATACTAGATTACTCACATATGCACTCTCAGTTTCCTTTCATATCTGCCAGTTGTTATGTAGAAAATACTGGACTCTGCTCAGGCTCCCTAGTAAGTAATTTGAACGTGCACTCCCCTCACTGGTGCTGTTAAGGAGGGAGACATGCAGGCTTATCCTTTATTCCGAACTCAGGATAACCGCTGGTACTCCCAGTGCAGTGCAAGACTGGGAAAATCCTATTCTGGCATGACATTGTAGCCGATTTACTCATTTGCTCAGTGACAAAGATTCAATGAAAAAGAGCTGGTTGTGAAAATTCTTCTTTCCTTTTTTTCCCCTCTCACCAATCTGATGAAAATAGTTTGTATGTAATAAGTCTGACTAGGAGAGGGCTGTTTTGTTCTGTAAATTGATAGATTTTTTCCATAGGTAGGGCAGACATTCAAATAGGACCCAAAAGTCATCACCATCCATTGGCTCCTGAGAAATTGTATTATGTTTCCTGCCTACTTTTTAATAGAAAAATGCATGTCTCGCACTATCTGCTGTCACATTCAGCACCTGCAAATGAGTAATAATGGATGGGACATGTAAGCCACATGTTATTGATGAGCTTTATGTTTTTTGTATTGGTACGAGTTAGCAAGGCTGTTCGGGAGAGCCTTGTCTTGAGTTTGAGCTCAGTGGTACCTCTTCTGTGAAAGAAAAAAGATAATCCTACTTCCTGCAGAAGCTCTAGATCACTCTTACTTGAATTTTTTTCTTTAGTGAGGGGATGTATATTCTGCATATGCAATAGTATTAGCTTTTCCAGTTTCCTCAAATGGAAGCTTTATATGTCTACCCTTTTCTTAAATTGTGTAGCTGGATCTGTGTTAATATTTTTTCATTCTTTTCTATTTCCTGTAGCTGACAGCTTTGTTTTCTTTGAGTTTGTACTAGCATACAGTATAGCCAAGCCTGTTATCTTTCTCCTTGTGACAATGTAGTCCTAAAGCAACGGGAGTTCATTTTACTCTAGGAGAAACAATTATATTGGCTGTTGAGGTATTTTACCAATACATGTTCTTCATTACTTGCCACATTTTCATCAAGGTGCCTGGCTATAAAACAGTGTTTTGCCTTTTCTTTCTTTTTTTTTTCCCCCTCAATTAATTTAGGTTTTTTGTTACTGCATCCACCTAACAGAGCAGAGCTCATTGCCGAGGTTCTGGTTTTAAAAGCCAACCAGCTCTTCCAGTCACTTCTTTCTGAGACCTGGTTTTAAATTAAATTATGCTGACCAAACCCTTATCTCACTTGTATAAAAATGGACTGCTGTCTTTGATGCAAGTTTCTAAAGGAGTTTGAGACTTTACAAGACGTAAATAGTGTAACCAGCAAAGAAGGCGTGTAATGTCAAGAGTGTCAACTGAAAAAAAAACCTTATTCTCCAGAAGATGTTATAAGGTTCTGCTTTGTCTGAGGGTGCTATATCAGATAACAGTAATGTCAAGAGTGTCAACTGAAAAAAAACCCTTATTCTCCAGAAGATATTATAAGGTTCTGCTTCGTCTGAGGGTGCTATATCAGATAACGTAGTCTTTGATTCCTTTACTCATTGATCTGTATTTAAGCATGTATTCATGCACATGCTTGATTCCTTTACTCATTGATCTGTATTTAGCATGTGCATGAATACATGCTTATAAACGCATCGGTCCTTTGCAACCTGAAGGAAAATATGCAAATAGAAAGATTTGATAATAAAGTGTGTGAGCGCTCGATTAAAGGACAAGCAAGACAGAAGCCTAATTTCTTCTGATTCCTTTCTTTTGATTGAAATAATAAAATGCATAATATTATTTCTTCTCTTTTATTCACATTTCTTTCCACAGCTTATACCTTGTCCTTTTTAAAGCTACGATGTAGCTGATTTTTTTCCCTACCATCATTCTGCTCTTAAGAGGGATGTAGAAGTGACTCACTTTCTGCCTAATGCAGCCTTTAATTGATGACTCATCTGCTCATCCCACTGTTAGTGGTCTCTTACACGCTGAGCTTGATCAGTAGGTGTCCCATGTAGCCTCCTATTTAGACACAGACTGTTATAGTACAATTCTTCAGGCATAAATGTGCCTGGCCTATTTGGCAACAGCTTTCTGATGTTTTTCCCAATTAATCGTTATGACAGAAAAGGAACCACCAACCAACAGATCCCAAAGGAAAAGGAGTGCATCTTTACAACCAGAATATTCAAACGCTCTGGAAACCTTTCAGTCCTGAGCACGGATGCTACCTCTCTCACTTCAGTCTTCAACATGTGAAGCTTCTTGACATGAGACAAAGGAAATTTCTAAGATTATGTTAAAAGTGAAAAGGCCTTTGTATAGCAAGCCTGTCATCAACTAAGTGATATCTCCAGTTTGAGTTTTACCCCATCCTTTTCAGAGCCTTTGTCATCGAGTCTAAACATGGCATTGAGTCAGCATTCAGAAATACTCATCCCTGTCCAGCTCATGGGAGCTCTTGTGCTCTGCATTGCTCATTCACACAGTATTTGGGTAAAAATTGTGTTGGTTTTGACATTATATTTGACAGTAACTGGGAGTGTTGCTTGTTTCTGTTTAGATGAGAGTCCTTACACAAAGTCTGCAAACCAGGCAAAGGCACCTGATGGAGCACTGTCTGTGAGGAGACAGAGTATTCCAGGTAAGACTTGCTTTGCTTTTTATAACACCTAACTTGTTTGTGAACAGCGAGGTAATAGTAATCAAAATTCAACTAGTTATAAAAAGCAAATGAAATACAGTTACTACCAAGCAACTCTAAAAGGAAGGTTCCATGGGAGCTGTAAGGAGTTCTTGCAGTTAGGTTACCTCAAGCTTTTGCTGTGAAGAACATCCCTGTGTCGCTCTCTTTTGCAGCAGATTTCAGACATTGATCATGGCAACCTTTCCATCAGAGGTTCGCATGTTTTCAGACCCCGTGAAATCTATTATTTGTTTCCAGTGGTGTAGGGATATTGGTTCATATTTTCCGCTGCTGATCAAGCAGGCTCAGAAATCTAGCAGAGCTGCACTCTGTCAGAGTTCTCATCTTCACATGATTTTCTGCCACATGTATGCCCATCCTTGTCTTTTCTGTCATAGCATCGCACAAAGCTGGGCCACTAGATCAATGGTTAAAACATGTGATCTTCGAACCTGTGTCTCTCTTAATTGCTTCAAACAAGTGTGCAAAATATGCCAATGGAAAGCAAGTTTTGTATATTATGCAGCAATCTAATGGGATTTTCACCTCAAGTAAAATTTTAGAGATCTTTTAATGAAAACAAATGAGCACTGAGAAAGGTTGTGCACAGGCGGAATAACTGATGTTGCCAGTCTCACCTCAAGCACAGGAACCTCTGACTCGAAGGGAAGATGTATTGCCATAGAAATCAGACACTGTAAGGTCATGTCATCCACCTTCTAATGACTAATGTTAATATTCTCTGCGCTCCGTGGCCTTATTATTGAACAAAGTCACACAGCCCACAGGGAGGCTATGGATACAGGGGATGGAGCTCAGACCTTTACCGCTGCCAGGCTCAGATCTCATCCCAATAGCTATAGTGTTACTGAAGAGCCAAAATACATGTTTTGTGGATGCTTTGTGTGCATGTCTGTATGTGTGAGAGCGAGCAAGCTGGATGATTTACTCTTGCTCATAATGAAAATTTTTGTCTGTTGAAAACATCCTAGTGATTTAAAGATTGTTATTTTTATGATAGAATCATAAGGATCCTAACAATTGTGAAATGACGTGACTACAGTGTCCACTGTGCAGTTATTGTTATGAAAAATATTTAATTATGCAAACACCAAGCAGGTCTTTTTTCCCCAAGTCAATACAAATCAAGATTCATTGTTGTTCAGAGTGAATTAAGACCTCTATACAGGTACCTTTCCAGGTAATGCTTTAGCTCATAGGTCACTAATATGTAATGTACTAAGTATCTACTTTTTTTTTTAAAAGCTTTTGAATTTTTTCACTGTGAACTTACTAATTGTCATTTATGATGTGGTTACTGTATTTATAAAACACTTACGCTAAGGTCTGAATACAGACTGAAGTTCATGGTTTCACATGACGTTTTGAGAACTCCTGATAATTTTCACTTGTGTTCTTTAAAGAGAAGGTTTGAAAATTAACCAGTGCAATTTTTCTTCAGAGTATTTGGTAAGATTAGGAATTGTGAGTGTTGAGTAGTCATCATGACCAATGACGGTTTATTTTGAATTTTTAAAAAATTTGCTGTATTTTCTGGAGTTTTTGCGAGCATCGCAGATCAATTTTTCCTGTGTACTCTGCATAAGTCACATTTTTTTCAGAGAGATAATACTGACAAGTGTTTGGCGAGATGTACTCCATTCCATTTCCGGTGTTCTGAAAAAAATGGATCTAAGCTTATGTATGTTCTTCAGATTTTAATATAGTGAAGACATTTATCTTAAATGCGTTGTTGCATCTCTAGCCCTTAGGAGCCCCAAAGGATAATTGAGAATGAACTGGTTGGGTATTTAAAAAAAAAAATAATTAGAACTTCTTCATGCCCTGACAAATTCACATTCTAGCACAGCGGATGTTGTGGGTTTAGATACATAAATAGTTTTGTAAAACTAAGTACTATTTTGAGAAGTAACTTGAGCATTTAGGAGTTGACTGACGTTTCTGAAAATAACCCATAAACATTTATGTCACTTGGACACTGAGAAAATTTGACTCCACATTTCATATGCGAGCTAGCACCTTGTAAATAACATCTATTCTTGGTTGTCTGTGGGCAGTTTCTCCGCATTATGGATTAGTCCTGACAGATGCAGAAGCATCCCAGCTAGCCACCTTGGCTTGGCAGTAGGAGGTGGACTAGTACTATTAACCAGTAACATTAACTAGTTTGAGACTAGAAGTGGCACAGCAGCTTCTGCCTGGAGGCAGGATTGCACTCCAGATAGTTTTTGAATTGGAAGGTATGATGCAATGAACCTGGTAAATTCTTCTAGACCAGGGTGGAAATGTGTCAGCTGGAGTTACTGTCAGTAATCCTTACATGGAAAGCATGCAGTGTATGGAAAGCATTAATTTCTGTTCCCCCCAGGTGGTATGCCTGATAAAACACCACGTTCCTGAACTGCTGGTTTTTCAACCTTGCGGCATGGCAGTGCCTTTGACAGTATGGCTGTCTAATCCACTTGACGCTCTGTCATTCCTGAGGCACGGACAGCAGATGTCC
Source organism: Cariama cristata (assembly GCF_000690535.1). Taxonomy (NCBI): domain Eukaryota; kingdom Metazoa; phylum Chordata; class Aves; order Cariamiformes; family Cariamidae; genus Cariama; species Cariama cristata. Next base: position 15,861 of record NW_009611181.1, on the reverse strand, counting down.
TATTCCCAGGGAATGCTCTGGCCATTGAATCAGCCAAGAGAAAACTTTTGGGTTTTAGCAAGGTAAATGATGTTATACTGAGCTTTGCACAGGCTTGAACAGTCTGTGGAAGAAATACTAGTGAAAATATATATCCAGGATGCATGATGTAAATCTTCCAGCGTAGTGTGGGATCATGTCATCTCCCTGTGCCTGGTGAAAGTTCCTTCTCATAACATTTGAATTCACTGTAAAGGATTCCAGTGCTCCTTCCTTTGGCCAGGAGCTTTTGTTGCTGTGAGACTTAAAACTACTGTACCAACTGTAAACCCCAAGAGGTTGTTTTTATCCTTCCATGTGAAACTGTATTGAAAATGCAGTATTGATGAGCAAAGACTGAATGCACAGAGAAGTAATACAATTCTGTAGAGGTTACATGAAGCTTAGGCTTGGTTTATTTTACAGGAAAAAATATTGAAATAATCATTTTATAATTAAAGTCAAATGAGCACATACTGTGAGATCAGTGCACTGAGTTTAATTCCTTTCATCCCCAGAAGCAGGGAATGGATTAAGCATCTCTCTGGAGCAGAACTTGCTTGCTTAAGATGCAGAATGCATTATTCATGTGATGAGACTACATGTCATATTTATCATGTCTTCACATGGCGCAAAATCAACAAGCAACAGATCCTTTCAAAGAGATTTACAGAATTGCTGAAATTATAGTTAATTCAAATTATATGCATTAATATAATTGCAGTTTGAAACATGGACTTATTTTTGCAGATGTGTCGATGTTTAGTTATAGTTATATATACATGATTGTTTGAAACATTTAGCTTTACAGTCAGAATTTCTTAATGGAAAAGTGAGACTTGAGGTAATGCGAGCATGACAAGCAGCCTGCAAAGTAAGAAACAAACAGGTTTTCTTCTCTGAACCTTTAAATTTAGACTGTCAACCAGTATATACTGAAACCTTATTGCTACTCTGCCCATGTGGTAGGTTACAGAAGCCAAGGAGATGTGTACTCTGCCTCATTCAGGAAACTATCACTGTCAGACTAGTACTTAGGCACATAAATTAAAGCGATGCGTTTCAAAATTCATGGGCAAGACCCTTCCCTCAGAGTCACAGATGCAGTTAAAAACATCTGTCATTTAAAAATAAAGTATTTGATGCTCACTCGTTAGCTAACTTCTTGAACCCTTAGGTGTAGATGGCCATAGTTCCCATTGAGTTTCCTGACCTGAGGTTTCCTTCTGGCTTGCCGAGGAGAAGCATTAGGTCAATAGCACTTGAATCAAAGGTGTTGTTCCTGTGGTAGCTTATTCCTTCAGGAGCTTTAAAAAGGGCATCAAATATTCCAACAGTGCTGATACAACGTCAAGAGCTGATGACACTGTTAAAGAAACACTTTGAAGTCAAGGAGACTTTAACATATGCTGAAAGATAAGCGTGTTCTCAGTGCTGTCCTGAATATGGACAGGCTGAATAGCTGCTCCCATGCTTTCCAGACAGAGAAATCTGTTGACACTAATGCTATGCAAATTGTTCAATTTATTTATTTATTTGTACATTTTCAATTCACTCACTGAAAACTAGGGCCATGGAGGGGAAAGAAAGGACCTGACACAAGCATAAAAATAATTCCTCCATGAAACAAAAAAAAATACCATAAATTTGAGGCTGATTAAAGTATTTCATAAGATCTGCAACAAAACTTTCATTTTGGTTTTAGTCCAATTCTGTACATGCTGTTTATTGAGTCTTAAAAGTTACTGTTATTTAAAAAAAATTAAAATAAGTAGTCAAATATCCCCCAGTTTTTAAAGAGCTGAAATGTTTCAGTTTCTCAATGTTTTATTTTTGTTGGCTGAAATCGTTAGAAAGATTCAATTACATTCTGCAAATATTTTTCGTTGGTTTGAAAGTCTGTCTTTTTAGGGAAAAGCTATTTTGTACCAAATCTATTTGACGTTAAATTAAAAAAAAAATCCATACTTTTAACTTCTTGCATCTACTGACTCAGACGTCTGCACTACGGAAACCTTCTAGAGATGTGAAGTTTTATTGCCTGAAGTGGTCAAGGGCTCAAAACAACTGTAATGCAAACAGGAGTCAGAGACAGCTATTTGTATCATCTGTGAATTCAGAGATTTAGTTTAGCTAGGAGGATTGCAGTCATGTAGCTGTCTGTCTCCTAAGTAAATTCTTGTTCAAAGAACCGGTGCCAAATAACGAGGAGACATAGTGGGAATATTTCCTCAAACAGAGGAAATTTCCTTTTCTGTGGGACAGAAGAATAACACAGCTGCCTGCCTTTTACCCTGCTCAACACACCTAGCAAAAGGTCCTTGAAGTCTGGTCGCACATCACGTTGTCTTTGATCCACTGTTGTTTCACCTCCCACAAAACCCTTGTGCTCCAGCTGTGCTGGCCTCTGGGACCCACAGGAGCCATTCCGCCTTCTCACGTCTCCTTCCAGCCACCACCTACTCCATGGTGATACCTGATCTGCTGAACAGGCGAGTGGTCTCTATTTATGGTGCGAGTGCATGCCAACCCTTGGGGAGAAGAGCAGCAAAGACCAAACCTAGATGTTATAAATCATTCCTTGGACATTTTCTCCACCATGGGGAGCCTGGTTTTCTCTAACCAATTTCTTTTATTATTATTTGTCATTTGCAAGTTTTGTACGCAGTTGCAGGGATGTACTAACAGGTCAGTTGTTAAACTAGGTCACTCTACTCTGAAGGAAAATTGCCAAGACTTTGAAGTCTGAAATTAAAGTGACCAGATTTTTCAGTTCCTTTGTACATGTGTGAATACTGCATTTTCTTTCTGCACTACCTGATTCTTTGAAGCATGCTGTAATACAGGTTTCCTATTTCAGCACAGTGTTTGATCTCAAAAACAGGGCTAGCCATCAAACTGGAGGGAAAACACAGAGAATGTACAGCCCTGAGTGCATCCTCTGCAGAGGCTCAAGCTTGGTGTTGCTGTTATTAGCAGTTTTGCGGCCTCGTTTTTGGGGAATTTGGTAACAGAATTTTAATGCAAAAATGAAATGTTAAACAAAATTTTAGGGTAGGCTGAATTTTGAACCACTGAGCTGGAAAGGAGCATGTGCAGCTCAAAGAACCTTAAAATGCCTTGCAAGGATAATATTTACAGAGCTGATACTAAAAAAATAATTACTATATGATGTAGTGTACTCAGTAATTGCTTAGGACACAAAAGCAGAAGCCATGAAATACTAGACTATTGTAATAAAAACAATAAATAATGTCCTGGGAATTTTCAGGCTCTGAAATGTTTAAATACACAATGTATATGTCAGTAGAAAGCAGTAAGGCAGTTTTCTTCTGATCCTTGGCTCTGAATGCATACAGGTGCTATTTAGCTTTCGCAAAAATACGCCCATTTTTTCCCCTCCCTGACCCACAGCCTGCTGTGCAGCAAATGTTCATATTCTCTCTCAGGCTACAGCAAATGTGGCTTTCCTGAGGGGTTTGTCTACTGCCCACATCTAGCAAACTTGAATGTAGGTCAGCTGGAAGCTGAAGAATTTTAAAGACCACTTGACTTTCTTCACTATGATTTTGGGTTTTTTGTAACATATAGAAATGTCTGTTTAATCCTGAAAACAAAAAGACGTTGCTATAGGAAAACCAGCAAATGTTGTGAAGAAATAAGAAAATAATTGAGAGTTAATATATATATATATTACTCCAGGATCCAGTGTAGATTACAGTTAGAAACGGAACATCAGATCCAGTTACGATGTGTTTGAGTTGCTGATATAAAATTGTGTTAGCTGAATTTAACATTTGTGTGTGCTATGCAACAATTTAAATGAGGAAAAGATCTGTACAGCATAGTATAATACTAGAATAGATAGAGTGCATTGTTTTTCTTTTGCAAGGTGATCTTGGAAATAAAGGAGAAATATAGAAAGTAATGCAGAAAGGTAGGTGGAATTGAAAAAAATATCCACATGGATTAAAAATAAAATTAGGATTTCTGATGTGATCCAAGGATACAAATTTCATTAACTGTCACTGCTTAGGAGGGAAGACGGCTCCCGCGCTATTCTTGCTGTAGCTCAGCTGTTAACATCTGAGCCAGGCTCACAGCGACTGACAGATGTGACAGACAGATGATCCGTCCCCGGTGGGCAGATGTTTACCTATGTGCAAACACACTTCTAGAGCCAGTTTTCTTTTCCTCTGTGATTAATATGGCTTTGGCCAGACAGCGGGTGTTCAAAAATAGCTGTTCTCATGCTTGCAGTTGGCTTGGTCCAATTCCTTCAGACTCCTGTGTCAAGTAAAACCACAGAAGATGTAAACGGTCCCATTATTTTTTGACAGAGCGCTGCTAACTTTGGCAGCGCCCTTTGCATCAGTTGCTACCGGGCAGCCACCTTCTCAAGCAGCGTTACCCAACTTGTGCAGACCTCAGTCAGCTTTTCCAGCCTACTCAAAATAAACCTGCCTTGCCTTTGACTTCAGCTTCCCTCAGATCTTGTAAGCACTCCGATTTCACAGATGCAGGTGCCGTCTTACCTAATCCTTCATCCCCTACAAAAATGTTAAATAGTCTTCACTGGCAAACTGGTTTTGCAGATAAAGAGCGTGATTTGCCTGAGGAAACGTGTCACAAAATCATCTGCTCCTTTTTTCGTAGTTCTCATCGTGGAAAAACGAATTCATTGCAGAAGTAAAACCTGAAAATAATATATATGTCAGTAAATGCTGGGTTAGGAAACTGACGTATGTGGCTACAAAAGCACTTTTTTCCCTCAATTTGCGTTTGTCTCCTAGACACTTCCTTTTACTATGTACTTTTTAAAATCAGCACCGAATGCTCAGATTTGCCACTGAAGAGTTTTTTAGCATTTAGAAATCCATTAGCAATAACCTCTGCGGTCACAGTTATTATGGTAACTATCCTGGGTGATTTCCTAGCAGAAGCAAGCGTTTTGACCTGTGAAATGCAGATCACAGGCTAGTAAGCTTTTCTGCACTTGAGGTGTTTATTATATCTGCAAAGTCATTTGCTGATTTTCGTGTCTGATGAGAGGCTGCGGTTGCCGTATCATTTACAGTCTTCCCTGTGTGTTTGTTTAACCTGCTGGAGGTTTATCAAATGGTCTGTGAAGCATCTGCAGAGCTACATGTCTTTGCCTTCCCATCGACACTGGAAATTCCTGAATTTACTTTTACATATTTAGTACTGAAAGAAGTAAGATTTCTTCTTTGTCCTCCCTCCCTTCCACCAAAATAACTTTGTTGGAATGATTTCATGTATGTCAGTCATGTAAACATGTTTCTTACACAGATAAACCCAAAAGAAATTTGACTCTCATAGAAAATGAAAAAAGTCCACAGAGTTCTTTTCTGAACAAGATTGCTGATGATTTATTCATGCATTTTCTTTACAGGGCTGCTACATGATAGTGCTTTTCAGTACTGAAAAGGATTAGAATAGAGAACAATCTAATTTCATTCCTTTCACCATAAATGAGGAAGAAAATGCATTAAAGGCAATACTGTACATGAGGAACATGCACTTTTTCAAATATCCAACTGACACAAGGTCTGAAAAGTTAAATGTCTTTAAACTATTTCCACTTCTATATAAAAGTTAATTATGGGCACAGCCAATAGCAGGATTTGTTGCTGATGGTACCAAACACCTTCGTCTATGGCTATTTGGATTTATTTGCATATAATTTTACCAAACCTCAGCCCTTCAAAATAAAATTGTTGAATTATTCCAGCGGCAGTCTTCCCCAGCAAAATCAGTTTAGCTATGTGTAGTATAATCAGGATGAAACCCCATACAGTATCTATAACATCATTAAAAAAACCTATCTCAGCTATTCAGCCCTTGCACACACACACGTTTTGGGGCAGAGATTGCAATTTTGAGCGAATCATTCTGTATTCAGCAAATGTGCTTGCAGTGTGCACATGTACGTGTAGTCTCCATTGGCCGTTTGTTAGTTTGAAGCACAAGTCCGTAGCGCCTGCCGTGCTGTCACTGTGATACCGCAGGATTTCTCAATGGAGCTAGGACCTGAAAATAGGCTGGGAAGCTTCAATGCATCTCTTGAGGTTGGGGATCCCGTCTCCTGGTTGTTTTCCTGCACAACTTCAGCATGCTTTCTGAACTCCACAAATGGAAAACATCCTTGTGATGGTTGGTTTCATTCATTTTAATGAAAGAATTGGTCATGTCTGTTGAAAAATTTATTCTCCTTTAAAGGCTTCAGTTAGGAGAGAGCAGGCTGTAGAGGACACGTGAGAAGAGAGAAAGCACGAAAAGCCAAAGATGGTCAAGACTAGACTTGAAAGAGAGGTATGAAGATGCAGTCTCTGAAAGAGAATCTGGACAGGCTGGGTGAATTTGGAAAGAGGGAGGAAAGCCATATGCTCATTGAAGGTCAGGGCAGGAGGTGACAAGCACAGGGAGATCTGTGATTGTGTCACTGATCACAGTCCGTTCCTAGCTGAACACAAGGCTCATCAATCCCAATAATCTCTGCTGTCCACAAGAAGTTGTAAAACTCTTCTTTTGTGAAACTGTGCTTTGACTGTTGCTTGTGGAGTGAAGCAGCCCATTACAGCTACCAGATGTTCTTTGTTGTTTCAGGTAACTGAGAAGCTAAAGCTTAATATTGACCCCTTGAAAACCACCACATTTCCACAGAGTAGCACGGCTGGGTTTTCGTCAGGGAGGAAGGGGGGTGTCTTCAAAAAAAGGGGTATTACGTGAGAAGAAAATCCATGAGGAATGCTCAGGTTCGACAGTCAGTTCAGAAGTGAGGAAATGTATTAAAAAAATTCAGGCGATATCTTTTTCTCTTGGGTGGAAATTTATTTAGACATTCTTACATACATTATTATCAGTCCAGTATTGGAGCAAAAACGTGGATTCAACAGAAAAACTGATTTCTGCATCATTCAGTCAAGACAATCCTTCTGGATCCAGTATCACTAGAGAGGAGGAGTAAGCAGTAAACCCATGGATACAGACTGAGTCAGGGAATTCAGAAGGGATTGAATAAATTAATTGGCAAGAGATTCATATGTAATTATTACAGACTGAGGAGCGTTGTACCTTCTGATGTGACAGTACTGGATATTGGGGAACTGTGGCAGGACTGGACTGGACAAAATAGGCAGGTTCTCTTTGTTCAAGTAAACAAATTGTGCTTCTGGGGTCTTTTGCTCCCAGGCATGTTTCGTTAACTATTCTGAAAGCTCTTTTCTGACTCTAGTGCCCTCTCTTTGGTTACTAATAATCCTGCTGGATCATGTCACAAGAAGCAGATAAAGCATCTGAGTGAGGGTCACTACTTCTCTGAATACAAAGGTGTACTGAGTACTGCTGTGTAAAACTGTCTTGTTCATATATTCATGGTTTGCATTAATTATTCTGGCCAGTGAGAGTTTTGATCACCTGTCAGGATTCCCAAATTCTTTTCTGTCCACACGAATTTCATAATTAATTTACTGGACTCCTGTTGGATTTTTTTATATATAGGTGCACGCATCCGTTCATATCTCTTACATTAAGAGAGTGAGAGACTTTATTAACTTTGTAGGTGATGTAGAGGCTAGTAGAATGCAGGTGCTTATCTTTATTTATTGTCCTTGTCCAAATTGCAGGTATCATTCTCACTTTGTATCTGCATGGTTTTGGGAATCCACTAATGTTATGTGAACAAACACATAAAGAAGGCTCTTCAGTAAAGTGTCACTTATTAACAAACTGACAAGAGTACAGAAAGCAAAACAAGGAGTATTTTAATAGGGGAAAATAGCAAGGAGGCCAAAATCAGGAGATTTCAATGCTCTTAGTCACAGAAAACATTGGTGGAAGGACTCTCTGAATGTCAGTGTAAACAGGAACAAGTGCCAGTCTTCAATGCTAATTGGTTTTGTCAGGGAAGCAAAATGAGCCCAGCTTAATAGTTAACTGTGAGACAAGATCCTGCCAAGACCTTCTTCCCATATTAGATGGCATTCTGACCCTGAATACTTGTCAGGTAAATGATATAGAAAATGAGCATTGACTTTTGAGGTAGTAAAAACCCAATGTCATGGTAAAATGAGACACACATGCTGTAGCTGAATTTTAGATATCACTGACAAATCATGAGCAATCATACCTGGTAAGACAGTGTGAATATTGATCCCCAATATATTGCTTCTGTAAACAAAATTGAGAAGTAAAAATTGATAGAACTCAGATAGGGAAATCTTGCCATTAGACCAAGACTGCAACAAAATGGACCAAATCTATCAAGAATAACTAATGCTGCAGTACAATTAAAATTCATAATAATTTCTAAATAACTTGCATGGAACATATTCACGTGGGAGTAAAAACCCTCTTCCAAAAAGTTTTCAGGTTGAGTTCTGGCTAAAAGATAAGTCATTAGTTCTGGAATTGAAAATTTAGCAAGTGTGTTTGAAAGACGTTACAAACTTGTAGCTACCAAACCAGATGCCTAGTAAGGAATTTCTGCAATTTTATGGTAAGGCTTGTACCTAACTCTAACGAGACCGTTAAAATCCAAGAGCTTTATTCCTTAGCCACTAATAAAAGGTAATGGTGCAATAGAGAGCATATAGTGGAGGGGAACATAATAAAGGTCATGAAGCTCAACTTACTTAATCCCAGACCACAGAAAAGAATAGACAAGCTGTTTAAGTCAGTCAGTCTAGCTTAAGTGCTAGCCAACTAGGATAATATCTGGACATGATGATAATGTATGGTAAGATGTGCTTTTCATGGTCTGACTTAAGGGTGTTGGGAGTCTCAGAGCGTTTTTGACAAGTTGTGGAAACATTTTATAGTCCAAATTTTCTCTATGTACAAAGTTGGAGTAGAGACCCGAACATTTTATATGCTGATCCAATTCCCGTTTTAATATATCTGCTACCCTATAAAAATATCGTTGACCAGTAGCCAGTATGTGAGGATCAGAAGATACCAGGGCATTATGTATTTTTCTAATGCATGTATGATTTAAAATTAAACATTATAAACTCAAAACCATACCAAATATTCTTATCAGGTGGTAGCAGTTAACACTGGAGGTCTTATGAGGAGCGGCTGAGGGAGCTGGGGTGGTTCAGTCTGGAGAAAAGGAGGCTGAGGGGGGAGACCTGATCGCCCTCTACAACCACCTGAATGGAGGGTGTAGCCAGGTGGGGGTCGGTCTCTTCTCCCCAGTAACTAGCAACAGGACAAGAGGAAACGGTCTCAAGTTGTGCCAGTGGAGGTTCAGGCTGGACGTTAGGAAGAACTTCTTCACTGTTAGAGTCGTTAGGCATTGGAACGGGCTCCCCAGGGAGGTGGAGGACTTGCCATCCCTGGAGGTGTTCAAAAAACGTTTAGATGTGGCGCTTTAAGACATGGTTTAGTGGGTTTAGCGGGCATGGTGGCGTTTGGTGTGCCATTGGACTTGATAATCTTTGAGGTCTCTTCTAACCATAACGATTCTATGATTAGGCTGGTATCTCTATCTGCATCATAAGTTCTGTGTCTTCGCTGGGGAAAAAAGATAAATATGCAGACCTGTCATAGCCTGAATATCACCTGCTCTAGACTTTGCTAAACCAAGAAGGGAAAGAAAATCCAGAGCAAGGACTCTTATTACAGGCGTTCTGTAAGATGTATAAACCAGATGTTTCCTGGAAAATATTGCTGGTGAAACTGGGTTGGTTGGAAGTGTGAATTTTGCAGTATTTCTAAATGAGCAAAGCTTCAGGGTGGACAAAGTGAAATCAGCACCAAAGTGCTGTCCCTCTTCTTTTGCTTGACAAATTGTTCTAAGTTTTTTTGGCTTCTTTTTTCCCACAATATGACTTCATCTTTGCTGGGAGAGTTTGACGTTATATCCACACTTATACAGTCACGTTGGGGACTTTTTTAAAATGTAAATCTACCCCTAGCAGAAAAGGGTTTTGGAGGTAGAACCCGCAAGAGATTTATGCAGAGCAAGCTTAGAAGAAAAATCCATACAATAGTTGACCATGTTTTACAAACACCGAGAAAAAATTAGGGCAAATGTGTTTATTGGATAGTTTTGTTCAGGTAGAAATCACATTTCCCATCTATTTTCAGTTAAAAAAATCTCAGAGGAGGTGACCTTCAGAATAAGCTAAATTCTGGGAATTAAGATAGATCCCGTCTAGAAACATTTACCGTTAGTGATTCTTCCGAATTCTCCAGTTTAGATAGATAACTCTGTGTAGTATTAGATGCCATCAGCAGCCTCTCCTGCTCTCCTTAGGAAATCCTAAATTCTGCCTATAGACAACGCTGATATTTCTGGCCATTTTAATGAACTCTTTGTTGCATACTTACAAGTAAAACCAGATCCTGTCATGCCAGACGTTCTTTGTTGGTGTAAAGCTTAGCTCCATAAGGTACATTCCAACTGGTGATATGCTCCCATTAACAGTACTAAGGTAAGTGTTGCTGTAAAAATTGCAGAAATGTTAAACATGTCTGCATGTTTGGCATATGATGTCCTTTATATGCATGCCCAAACTATAGAATAGGCTGTAAGTTGGGAAAAAACCAAGCCGTTAAATCTGAGTATCTGATACAAGTTAAGGACTGGAGTTGCATCCTCAAAGATTTCAGAAGTTACAGCTGCAAAATTTTGAGTCTGTAATTAGATCTCTGGTCAGTTTATTCACCGGGAACTGATGGGTTAAAAGGAAGCAAACGAAATGGTTTGTTGTTGCTGTCGAAGTGTTCATCTCGCATAGAAAAACAAAGGAGGGATTAGGTTTTTGTATTTCTAAAGTCTAAATCATGGTGCTTTATTTGCATTAAAGCAGGCAAAAGTGGGAGTTAAGGAATCCAACTAGTTCAGATTGACGCCTTTGATATTGTACTTGGGACAGGCAAGCAATGTATGATTTATGCCGTTGTGATTGCTTTAGTCACATGAGTAAGCCTATCACGATTTTTCAAAGCAATTTAACAGTACAGTAATACGAAGAAAAGGAAGATTTGAGTACCAGTCTTTTCAGACAATGAACGACAATTGCAGATGCTCAGTGCCTGATCTAGATGGAAATTTCCCAGTGATGCAGACCTCAGCTGGAAAGCATTGATTTATTAAACCTGGGATAGTTCATAAATCCAGTGACGAAGGGTAACTGAACTGCACAGGAACTATTCTGGTGGGGGGATCCCAGCCTTTCCAGGCTTCTGGGCAAGCGGCACGGCGTAGAGCTGGGAGCGGCCCAGTGTAAGCAGCAGTGAAGCAAAAAGATACAGGTCACAGGTAGCAGAAGTTTGTTTCATTTCAAAAACACCACATGTTGGTATATCTGGAGAAGAAAAAAGTTTCACAATGCACTTGTTTGTGTAACTTTCAGAAGTTTTATACCACAATAGAACCATATCAAATGTAAAAATACAATTTTCGCATACGTTTTTCCTCTACTGTAAACGTTGATAGACTGTCTCTGTGCTGAGACCTCAGTATTGAGAGAGGCCTGGTAGGTTCCTTAGGTGATTTTGTAAACTTAGAATTATTTAGATGCTTCCTTAAAAAAAATGGCAGTATATCCTTTAATAGCAGAGGAGGAGGGAAACACGGACAGTCACATCTTGTGAGTTGTTTGCGTGGAGTCAGCAACCTGACGTGCTCACAAGCCGGCAGTTTCCTTCTATTTAAGGACAGCCTTCATTAAGTGACAGCTCTCTTTCACAGACAATCTTACTTTAAAATAAGTAAGTATTTTCAACAGGTGTGCATTGAGTTGTGTTAGCAGTTTCCCCTGTTTGCATCCTTGTTGAGATTGTGTACATTGCATTTTGCTTGAAATGACAGATGTCAGTGAAGCCTCCAGGTAGTACTATTTAGCTGAATCTTTATCTGTCTCAGTCTATTTGAAGATTTTCACTATTTCTTCAGTTCATAGAAACACCTCCCTGTCTGTCTTTGTCTTAACCTCTTGGTCCCTGAAAGGAGAGGAGAAAGCTGTTGCAATAGACACAATGAACAAGATGTGTGTTTGAAGTAGATGTGAACCAGAATATATAGCTAGCATGTCGTAATATTTTTGGAGAGACAGGTAGGTGTAATCATCTTTGTTCCTTTTCGCGTGAAGTTTCTGGAGGATAAGAGGAAATGTGAAAGAGAAGCTAAAAAACTTTCCTCTGAGACATGCATCATGCTTTGGAGTTTGACAGAGGAAAGACTTTTATTTCCTGCGGCATACAATAATGAGACCGCTCCAGGGTAGTATAAGCCTCTTACATTGATGTCACATTCAGGTTTTTGCTGAGACCTGCATACAGCTGCTTGAAATGACCTGAGGATGTAAAATGTTCCTTTTGTCTCATAGGCTAATACGTGCAATATTACTAGGTGCTAATATGATGCCATTTCAGTTTCTGGGCTAATTCTGTGGCATATGCTGGCAATTTAGATAACAAAAGAAAGCACATAGGTACATTCCTGCAGCTGTGCATTTTACTGTTTCGCTGCAGTGATTTGTTCAGCAACCTTGACTATCTAATAAGTTAGTTCATGCAAATGAAGGCATCTGTCTTCATTCCTCTTTGCCATTAGTTCATTATGCATACATTAAACCTTAGGGAATAAGTACAGAGATTGATTAGAGTTACAGAGCACAGGTTAGCAGCTGAGAAATGCCTGAATTATTCCTTTCCTTTTTTTTTCCTTTTTCTGCTGGCAAACTTCTTTTACAGGAATGGTAAATCTTTGTGGATTTTAAATGCTTGTTGACAGTAAAGTCATCACTGTTCCTGTGATTTGGCGAATTTTAATATAAGCCAGTAGCTTATTTTGTAATTCCTTAACCCTGCTTTTCCTTTGGCTTTAACTATATTTTTTCTTCATCCTGAATGTTGAGTAAGTTACTGGTCCTTTTGTCACAGGCATTTTTTTCTACTATAAACAGCTAATAAAAAAAATCCAGTGCATCCTGTTTGTCAGGTGTTGTTGCATATTAAATTCCTCCCTAAGCCATCCTTGTAACTTTAGTTTTATACGAGACTGAAGATTGGAAAAAGAATGAGTCATTGTCAGATCACTTTTTAAAACATTCATCGCTACACATTCTTTCAGCCTGGTTTTGAACTACTGTCTTCCAGAAGTGGGGATTTCTGGGTTGTGATTTTCCACAAAGGTAGAGAGTAAGCAGACCATAAAGGTGTCGGTGATCACTGAGCACAAAGGGCAAAAGGTAAAATCTGCAGGAAATATTCACTCTCATTTTCCATTTTTCTCATTCATTCTCTGTCTTTTTTTTTTATACATTTCTCATTTTTCCAAGGATTGTCTAGTCTTCCACACAGAGATTTTGTTAAGCCCTTTGTCAGGCCGGATATGCATCAGTACTACCAAGGAGAAAGATAGGGTGTGCATATCATTCAACTTCGTATGTTCTACAAACAAAAGAGGTATATGACCCCTAAAAACTTTAAATATCTGCTCCTTAGTCCAAGTACTAGGAAATGTTCTACTGGCCCATTCCTCCAAATTTCAGTCATCATCATATATATTTGAAAATTCACCATCCATTATTTGAATGCCTGCAGAATACGTTATCTAAAAAGGAGTAACAGTGTTACTATATTCTTTTCTGATCCTTACTGCTTCAATTTTACCAGGATGCTAATGATCTCACCTCCACATCATAAAAAGGAAAACTGATGTTTTCTATTAACTAAAATGTTAAATTATGTAGCAGCTGTAGACATGACAGGCAACTCAAAATATGTTTAGTAAAAAGAAAAGACAGCTCAAATGGAGAAATGGGATCTAATGGCACTATTGCTAAAACTTACCTGTTAGCCATAGGATGTTGAAACATTGGAAGGAGCTGCAAAATATGTCTTAAATGGCAAAGACCTAAGCAATTCAGGCAGTTCGTAATCGAAAATGGAAAGAAGATTAAGAGGTGATTTGATCAGAGGTTACAGTTCTGTATCTGCAGGGAGATCCTGAATTTAATGGTGGTAGGATAATGAGATCTTGGGATTGAAGGCTTGTCTACTCTCAATTCAGAAATAAATTACCCGCGTGTGTAGCAGATTTTCCATCACATGATACTTTCAAAGCCACGTTGGAGCTCTTTCTAAAAGGTAATCTGTATCTGCAGATATCACTATATCATGTTTCTCTACTTGTGTCACTGTCACTCAGGAGATTAAGGAGAGAATTGTTGTCAGTGGTTCCTTCCTGCCTTGAAATGCACAAATGCAATCAATCCTGTAATCAATCCTGCCTGATCCATTCTGGTAACTGTAGAAAGCAGAGAAACTGGAACAGTCAGGCCACACTTTTGTGAGTAGTGTCACCTCAGTACAAATAAACACTAATTAGCAAGAGTTCTCTTGGTGCTAATTTCTCAATGAATGAAATGGAGAGGAAGTTGGAAGTGAATCCATCAGAATTATGGGAAGAAGTTTTATAAATCAGAATACCACATCAGTGTCAAAGCTCTGTGCTGTTCTGCACGGCAGGATTCCCACTAGCAAAGGAGGAGGGTTACTGAAGCCTTCATCCAATTCAGACAGAAATCTAAAGGTGAATGTTGTCGTGGAACTCTGTCCTTTCTTCATCAATAGTGTTTAACAGCAATGTGCAGAGGTGTTCAGGTAGCTGATGCATAAGCCATTCTTGAGTTTAAGACTTGATTGCTTCTAGCATGAAGCAAAATTTTCAAAAGACGACACTTGTTTCATGTGGGAGATACAAATTTGAGGTAATTATGGGTATAAGCTGAAGTACCTTCTACTACCCATTCCCCACCCAAGCCAAAAAATGACATTGTGTGGAAGCAAAGTGGTTTGAGCCCTAGAAAGCTCTGTAATGTCAGTTGAAGAGGTTGTGAAGGTCGAGACCATGAAGTCATTCATCATTGTGCTTGTTTTGCGGTTTGAGCCCTAGAAAGCTCTGTAATGTCGGTTGAAGAGGCTGTGAAGGTCGAGACCATGAAGTCGTTCATCATTGTGCTTGTTTTGCCTATCCTCCAATGTCCTTGCTTCAGAAAGCCCCACCTTGACAGTTTAGGGAGCTGCTTTGGACCCCATACGTGTTCTGGAATTTGGCTGACACCACAGATAATGTGGAATACTTGAACTTACTGAAACCTAGCAATTTGGCTGACACCACAGATAATGTGGAAGCAGAAAAATACTTGAACTTACTGAAACCTAGCAAATGTCTCAAGATGGAAGGAGTCCTTATCCAAAGATAAAGAAGTTGATCATTGCGAATCTTCAAGCATGCAGGTAGTGACCAATGGATAGTGTAGATAGATACTTTCCCAAAGAAAGCCACTAGAACTTCACAGCTAGCTCAAGGAATAAATGTTCTTTAACTAGACTGCATCATTGCATCATTGAGCAAGTTTGTAGTTCACACTGCATCTTTGTTCCAACCCTGTTGCAAAGTGGCACGTCAGGGATAAAAATACCTTTTTAAATAGGTAATAATGCAAAAAATAACTTTTCTTGTTGTGCTTCCACTAAATCTGCATCTTCCTACAGTAATATATTAAAGTATTTGTATTTACGGAAGCCAGATATTTTAATGTTTTATAATTTTATTAATAATTTTTCCTCTGATTGAATTTCTTTGCCAAGATTTACTCAGGGATTATGAATAGTAATTCTATTCTTTTTGGCACTTGAAACATATCTTACTTTCTAAATCCATTTTGATTAAACTAAGTTGATTGTTCTTCAATATACTTAAAAGAATTCAAGCTTGTAATCTCATTTTTTACCTATGATAGAGGATGTTGTGGTTTAACCCAGCCACCAACTGAGCACCACGCAGCCACTCGCTCACTCCTC